>NC_090854.1:5212500-5382500 GCF_024217435.2 Syngnathus scovelli | reverse complement strand
GTAAATATTTGGATTTTCTGACTTCTTTTCAATTCCAGATTTTTACTGTAATGTGTTGTGATTTCAGATTTTGAAATGAAGTGTTCCTTTACCTTATTGTTTTAAAAGCAAATATATACATCTTGCTTATGTTTGGTTGTTTTATTTAGTTTTGTTTTCTTTTCCCAAAACTAAAAGGTTTACAGCCTTGCTTTGGCTCCATAGAAGCAGTTTGCTAAACACAAACAGCATAGCTGAGGCAGAGCAATGGTTGATAATTAAGTTCACGGATCCCATGAAAACACAGTGGACTTTTGAGGATGACAGCAAAACTTGATTAAGGTTGCCCTCTTGTGGAAATCTACTCAATCAGGTAGCGAGCACACAAAGTCCACACAAAAGCAGAAGGGCCCGGTTCTCTCTCTCTGACTGAATGACTTACAAAATTAACGACTATTAATTTTATGAGTATAAATAGTAATTTTGTCATGTCATTACAGAAAATAATACAAAACTGTATGACATTTACTATCATTATTTAACATTTACTGGGCCAGGGCCTGCTACTACATGCAGTAAATAGACTTACTCACTAAATGTTTAACACACTCTAATAATACCAGAGTGCTGGAGGAATTATTGCAAGCAGATTCAACATGCTTCTGATCTAAACCTGATTTCTTTTTACTTCCTTTGACCTCAAAACCTGATTATTCAGGTCCAGATTAGTGTTGGGTCGCTCGTGAACGATTCGTTCAAAAAGAACGAATCTTTTCAGTGAACGTGAGTGAACGGATCACTTCCTGAAGTAATTCATTCATTTTTCTGTTCATATGACTCCAACCAATAACGTAACTTATCCAACACAGTAGGTGTCGGTAATGCGCATTGAAGCTGGTGCCACCACGCCGTAAAATGAAACGAAGAAGAAAAATGACGTAACTTCCCGTTCACAAACGAGTCAATGAGTGAACTGCATTTCCCGTTCATCAACTGAACGGATCAGTGAGTGAACGAGTCAGTGAGTGGGTTATTTGCCTTTCCCGTTCATCACAAGAACGGATCAGTGAGTGAACAACTGAACGACTTTTCCGTTTGCAAACGAGTCAATGAGTGAACTGCCTTCCAGTGTCACGGTCGGGAATGGAGCAAGGCGACCAAATGCAGCTTGGACCAGCGTTGATTGAGAGAAAAGGGAGTTGGAAGGGAGCATGAGGGCAACAAACCAACAGGACCAGGCAAACTAACAAACTGCGGGGGCAGAGTGACAGGGGAAACCAACAGATGATGAGAAACCGACTAACAGACTAGAGACGAGAATAACTGAACAGAAAGACAAAGAGACAAGACTAGAACAATCCGACAGGGGAGTGACACGCAGACAGAACTTAAATACAGGTAACGAGAGGCAGGTGACTGTGATTGCATAGATTGTGAGTAGACACAGGAGGGGAGGGGCGAGTACACAGAGACGCGAACAGAAACAACATAGACACATAAGGGAACGACCCGAGACGAGTCGTGACATACAGTGCATCAACGGATCAGTCAGTGAACGTGTTGCGTCTCCTGGCGTGAACAATTCAGTGAGTGAACAGGAACTATATAAGCCAGTTAAAACTCAGCAAATGTAGATTTACCAAGGAAAAAAAGAACCACTGACTGAAACACCACCTCTTTCGTGCTCGTTTTCTCCAAGCTAACGGCTAATGTGCAACCGCATGAAGAGAATGCCTTCAATTCTTAAAAATAATAATTATTATTATTATTAACATAATGATTATTGTCGTACATAATTAATAATAATAATATTCTACCTCTTACCTCTTGTGCTCTTATTTTGCACAATTTTGGTGTTTGCTTATTTGGTTACTGGATTTTTTTTGGTCTTTTTTTTTAAATTTTCTAGCTCTTAAGTATTATTTTGCACAATTTTTGTGTTTGCTTGTTTGGTTACTGAATTTTTTGGTCATTATTTTTCTCATTGTCTAGCTATTTTGCACAAAAAATATTTTCTATTGCACTTTTGCATTTAAATTTTTCTTTCAGTATCTTTTTATTTATTTCCGTTTGTATTTGTGTGCATTGTGCAATAAACCTATGTAAACAGCAAGTAGTCAAATACACATTCTTGACACGCGATTGTACAAAAAATTTGAGCTCAAACAAACGCGTGTCAGCTGGGATAACAGATATGCTGTCTATCACTCACTCGTGAATCTTCGCGAAAGACCATTCAGTGAACAATTCTTTTGAGTGAACTGATTCTAAAGATTCAGTTTACTCAGAAGAACTGGAATCACTAGTTCAGAACAGCTGAACTAGTTCAATCACTTATTTTATTCGTACTAATTGACATTTAACAATCAAGTAAGTATTCATTTAAAATTAAACACGTTTATTTAAAAACAATTGTATTTATACATTTGTGTCAAAGGCTTCCCACAGTCCAATTGTCATGTGCCCGTGCCACCTGCCATCCAACAACTGATCTTCAATTGTCAATTGTTCTCAGACACGCCTGGCACTGATCAGAAACTCGGACAGTTCTCTTTCTCTGATCCTGCCCGTCCTGTTATGCAGTAAGCAGCAATGATTGCCTGAACTTGCTGCTCATTACCTGCTCTCAGCTCGTTGACTCTCTTACTTAAATCCTGGAAACCCATTACTTTGGGCCGGTTCGTCTGGCTTGCTCTATGTCTGTTTGATACCTGTATGATACCCGTCAGTTGCCCGACCTGTAATTCTGTCCTCCTGTGCGTATTGATCCCTATTATCCAGCTTTCCAACCCCCGCCCCCAACTCAATAAAGATCCGTGCTGCACGTGGTCGCTCTGTCTCTGCCCGTGACACCAATGACTGAGAGATCCTATCAAATTCGCTCATAATCCACAAGAATACAGATTTATACCTTGTGATCTGGCTAATTTAATATTGAGGATGAGAGATCCTATCAAATTCGATCATAATCCACAAGAATACAGATTTACAGTATTTTTCGGACTATAGGTCGTGTTTTTGTTTTCATAGTTTGGGTGGAGGGGTTTTTTCACAAATTTTCAAAATTCAAAAAAAAAAAAAAAAAATATATATATATATATATATATATATATATATATATATAAACCGCAATAAACGAACCGCGATGTAGCAAGGGATTACTGTAATTTGAATTTCAAGTGACATCAGCGGCGCGGCGTGGCGCGGCGCGGCGGTTGTTTACATAAAGGACAAAGATTCAATCACGGTATGACGAAGATGACGAAGGGCCCCACATACTACCGGCATCATTAGCGGCTTTGTTTGTAAGGGACACGGAGGACAAAGAGTTTGAAGGTTTTAATGATTTGGAGTGACACAGAAGGTTTGAAAAACTATTATGGCTTTTACACACGCCCGGTCCTACTCCACGGAGCTCTCTTTCACCTCCGTGGATGGAAGTCGGGGGCCGGCGCTCGGCGGGTGGTTGTCCGGGGACGTTGGATGGGGCTCGGCTTTTATGCATGCCCGGTCCTATTCTATGGAGCTGTATTCCACCGTGGCTGGAAGTGCCACCTCCAGGGATGGAAGTCCACGCCGGTGCTTGGGGCCGTGTGGCGTGAACTATTTATGTTATAGTTATTTGATATTTTATTTCGTGTAGCAACTTGTATTTGTTTTTATCGTCACAGTTCAGTAGTTGTTGGCTCATTGAACTCTTGTTTTGTTGAATAAAGAGCCGTTTACCAAACCCACGTCTTTCCTTGTACTTTGTTAACGCTACAATATAATATAATATAATAATAATATACTAGATCTGTGTAATAACGACGAGGCTGATGTCAGGGCGGCGTTGTTGACAAAGGACGAGGAATTTGATCGATGGATTTAATGATTTGGAGTGACACAGATGGTTTGATAATATTATTGCTTATATAATAGTTATCCATCCATCCATCCATCCATTTTCTGAACCGCTTAGTCCCCACGGGGGTCGCGGGCGTGCTGGAGCCTATCTATATAATAGTTATTTGATATATAATTTATATATCGTTCTATGGGCCTGTGGAATATTTTGAAGTGCAAGCGCCGTCAGCAGCGTGCACCCGGCTGGCATTGTTGACATAAAGGACGGTCGATGGATTTAATGATTTGTAGTGGAGTCGGCAATTTTCTCCAACATGGCCTTATTGTGCGGTGTGCCCTAACGTGTGACCAAAGCCTGTGGACGCGGTTGTGTGAATTGGAGCATTTCTAGGCGGCACGCTGTTTGTATAGAGGAAAGGCGGAAGTAACCGTTAGACCGTGAAGGTTGCATGTCAGAGATCACGCCCTACTATCCACTATTGCGCCCCGTGGGTAAATAGTGCTGGTGTCACAACTCGTCTCCGGTCGTTCCCTTGTGTGTCGATGTTGTCATGGTTTTCGTTTGCGTCTCTTTGCAATCGCCCTTCCCCTCCTGTGACTACCTAAATTAGTGTAATCACCATCACCTGCCTCTCGTTACATGTTGTGTATTTAAATCCTGTCTGCGTGTCACTCCTTGGTTGGGTTGTTCTGTGTCTGTTAGTTTCCTTTCAGCTCTGTGTCTGTTAGTGTTTGTTACTCTGCAAGTTTGTTCAACTGTCGGTTCCCCCCTGTCAATCTGCCTCCGTTATGTTAGTTTGCCAATTCCAGCTTGTTTGTTCCCCTCATCCTCTTCTCCAACACCCTTTTCCCTCAATAAACCCTGGGCCAAGCTGCATTTGGTCGCCCTGCTCCATTCCTGCCCGTGACAGCTGGTATGTGCGTTGTACAACACAACACAACATTGGTGTGGCAAAGCAGCATTACTCTCTTCTTTGCCATTTTAACATTGCACATCTGAGCCCTTCTGTGAAAATGAGCGGACCGAAGAAAAGTGAACAGTGAGTGTCGAGTCTTTAAGAAAGTGGACAACAAAATATGTTTTCACCAATGTCGGAACACCAGCGGCACGTCTGATATTCCAGGAAACTGTTGTAGTTTTTACATCAGCTGTCACTTTGCAATGTAGCATGCTATCTATGCTAGCCGGCACGCGAGCAAGAGGTCACGCAGAGAAGTTGCTCGTGAATTTACACACTCAACAACATCAACTTACAAACATTAATTAGATTTTCCTGTACCAAGGCAAGTTTTTTGCTGGCATTCAAATTGGCAAAGACTTTCTCAGAAGGCGAATTTTTGAAAGACTGCATGATGGAGACAGCAAGTCTCTTATGTTTGGAGGACAAATACAAGTTTGAAAAGATCAGTTTATCATGAAGGACAGTGACTCGCCGGGTGGAACCGATTGATGAAAATATTCTTTCCTTTACATTATATTCATTAGCATTGGATGAAAGTAATGAAATAAGACACTGCCCACCTCCTAGTTTTTATATGGCGTATTAACAAAAGTTTTGAGATAATGGAAGAGTTTTTAACCATGCAGTCCCAAAAAGAAAAAATGCAGTGAGAGGACTTGTATGAACTTGTATGAACCTTGGAGTAAACTTGTCAATATCACCACGGAAGGATCGCCAAATTTAACTGGAAAAAACGTCGGGCTGCTGAAAGGAATCCAGGTTAAAGTGAAAGAGAAACCCTGACCTGTTTTCCTTCACTCCATTATTCATCAGAAATCTCTGTGTAAGTCTGTGCTGCAACATAATCACGTAGTGATTCCAGTGGTAAAACTTGTGAACTTTATACGAGCAAGGGGACTACAGCACCGACAGTTCATTGCATTCCTGGAGGAAACCGATGCAGATCACCATGATTTGCTTTACCACTCTCGTGTCCACTGGTTAAGTTTGGGAGAAGTTTTTCAAAAAGTGTGGGAGCTCAAAGAGGAGATTTGTGTGTTTTTGAAGTTGGTGGGGAAATACAACGAATTGAGTGACAAGAACTGGCTTTGTGACTTTGTGTTTGCTATTTTCCCACATGAATGAGCTGAACGTGAAGCTACAGGGAAAAGATCAGTTTGTGCACAACAGGGGTCTCAGACTCGTGGCCCGCGGGCCTACTGCGGCCCCCGGGCCCCTGTCATAATATGAAAAGTTAATGTTTGTGCGGCCCGCAAGATTGATATTAATGACACTTGTGTGCGGCGCTGAAGGAACCAATCACGGTGAGGTATATGGTTCTGGAGGGCGGGACATCAGCCGAGCTGTCCAGTGCCTCGCTCACTTATTCATTCATTCCTCCAGTCAGCTGGGCGGAGGAGAAGCCATGAAGCCGCTCGGATGGCGCTCGGAGGGCGCTCGGAGAGCGAAAGTGCGCATGCGCCACAGCCCCACGCAACTGAAAGTTAAACCCGAGACCTATTCCAAGTGGAATCACATATTACAGAGCCCCAAAGATTTCTCTTTCAAAGCCTGCAGTGAAGAGAAAGGTCGGTGATGAGCACAGACAATTTTGGAAAAGTGGGGAGTGCGATATTTCTTTGTTGAGCACAGGGGCACCCCGACGTGTCTTATTTGCACAGAAAAAGTTGCAGTGCACAAGGAATACAATTTGAAATATCATATATATACAATATACAACTAGACATGCCGAGGAGTACGAAAAATACCAGGGAAATGAGAGAGCCAGCTAGGTTGCCAGTCTTAAAACACATCTACTGAGGCAACAAGATTTGTTTAAGAAAGCAACCAAAGAGAATAATGCAGCAATCTAAGCTAGCTATGTCGTTAGTGAAATGATTGCTAAAGCAGGAAAGCCATTCACAGAAGGTGAATTTGTCAAAAAGTGCATATTACAGGCTGCACAAATTGTCTGTCCAGATAAGAAATGTCAGTTTAACAACATCAGCCTTCCTGCCAACACAGTGGCAGAGTGCATTTCTGACCTGTCAGGTGACAGTTATGATTAACTGTGTGAGAAAGCAAAATGTTTCAGTGTATATTCAGTGGCTCTTGATGAGACCACAGACATCACAGACACTGCCCAGATTGCAATATATGTCCGTGGTGTTTGACAATTTTGAAGTGATGGAGGAGTTGCTCACAGTAATTCCAATGCATGGCCAGACCACCGCTAAGAAAATATTTAACCAGCTGTGTGATGCCATTGAGAATGCCGGTTTGCCATAGAAGAGCTTTGTTGGAATAACAACCGATGGATCTCCATCAATGACAGGGACGAAGAATTAACTAATTAACTATTAATTAAGGTAGCACTTGTTAAAAAAAAAACTGGAAGAGGAGGGTGTGGAGGAGGCCATAGCTCTGCACTGCATTATCCATCAGCAGGCCCTTTGCAGCAGATGCCTGAAGTTCTACAATGTCTGTCATTGTGAAATGCATCAACCAAATCACATCCAGGGGCTTAAAGCAAAGAAAGTTCCATGCTTTTTTAGTGGAAATGGAGTCAGAATATGGGGATGTGCTCCACTTCACTGAGGTACGTTGGCTCAGCAGGGGAAACGTATTGAAGAGATTTTGAGTTGGGAGCAGAAGTAAAAGGCTTCATGGAGAAGAACGGGGTGGCTGTTCCTGTGCTAAATGATATAACACATGAGCTTAATGTACTGAACAAGAAGCTACAAGGCCAGGGGCAACTTGTCAGTGCTGCCGATGACAATGTGAGAGCGTTCTGTACAGAACTTGTGTTATGGAAAGCCCAGCTCTCTCAGACAAACCTTGCCATTTCCCAGCTTGCAAGGCACTCGTGGATGCAGTCACACCATTCAGTGGTGAGAAGTATGTTGATGTTAATTTCAAGCGCACTGGGTAGCACGTCCGCCTCACAGTTAGGAGGGTGCGGGTTCGATTCCACCTCCGGCCCTCCCTGTGTGGAGTTTGCATGTTCTCCCCGGGCCCGCGTGGGTTTTCTCCGGGCACTCCGGTTTCCTCCCACATCCCAAAAACATGCTTGGTAGGCCGATTGAGCACTCCAAATTGTCCCTAGGTGTGAGTGCGAGTGCGGATGGTTGTTTGTCTCTGTGTGCCCTGCGATTGGCTGGCAACCGGTTCAGGGTGTCCCCCGCCTACTGCCTGTTGACAGCTGGGATAGGCTCCAGCACGCCCGCGACCCCCGTGGGGACGAAGCGGTTCAGAAAATGGATGGATGGATGGAATTTCATTCTCCAAGGCCTTGGCAAAGTTCTCCTACGCCCGTGTTTTTGCCTCAGCAACCGCCAAAGCCACGTTCCACTTGGCCATCCGGCACTTGTCGGCTGCCTCTGGAGTCCCACAGGCCAAAATGGCCCATAGGACTCCTTCTTCAGCTTAACGGCATCCCTTACAGCTGATTTCCACCAGCGGGTTCGGGGGTTTCCGCCACGACAGGCACCAACTACCTGACGGCCACAGGTCTGGTCGGCTGCCTCAACAATGAAGGCATGGAACATGGTCCACTTGGACTCAATATCCCTCTCCTCCTGTGGGACATGGGAAAAGCAATCTCTGATAATCCCCCTCCATATGAAAGGGAATTCAAGGCAGTGCCAAATTTACAGAACCGTCAGTCTCATCTGTCACGCTAGCAAAGTAATGCTGCAAATAACAGACTGAACAGACTGAGGAACAAGGCAGAGGAAATCTTCTTCGAGGAACAGGCTGGATTCTGACCAAAATGGAACACCACCGAACAGATCTTCAACGTCAGACTACTGACTGAGAAGCACCTTCAACACCAGCGCAACTTATACCACAACTTCATTGACTTTAAAAAAGCCTTTGACTGTGTCTGGCATGGAGAACATCATGGAAAAAGCACTCCAAGAATTCTACACCTCCGTTACCATCGGAGGAAGACCTATCTGCAACCTTCGCTTCGCGGATGACATTGACCTTGTGGGAGGAAGTGAGGCTGAACTCCAGGAACTGACCATCAGACTGGAAGAGGTGGCGAGAGCTTACGGAATGGAGGTAAGGGCAGAGAAAAGCAAGATCCTGGTCAACAGTCACAATCAAATACCTCCACCGAACGTCACATTGAATGGACAAACCCTGGAGGAAATAAAGGACTTTAAATACCTCGAGTCCCTTGTGAACGAAGATGGCAGCTCCACAAAAGAGGTCAGAACAAGAATAGGCAAAGCAACATCATGCATGTCAAGACTGACCAGTATCTGACCATCAGCTTCCAGGTGAAGATTAGACTTTACAAGTTACTCGTTCTTTCCAACTTACTCTGTGGTTGTGAGAGCTGGACGCTCACAGCGGACACTGAGCGCATGACACAGTCCTTTGAAAGCAAATGTTAAGGAGAATGCTCTCAACAGTCAAACGTCGCAAGCTGACCTGGTGTGGGCATGTCACAAGGCACACCTCCCTGTTAAAGACCATCTTACAGGGAACAGTCTAGAGAAAGCAGAGAAGAGGTGGGCAAAGGAAGGCCTGGATGGATAACGTCAAAGACTGGCTGCAGCTTCCAAACCCTGCTACAAACAACAGAAGATTGTGAGCACTGGAGATCCCTGACTGCCCAAGCATCCACCATGACATCCCTATGGCCTTCTAGGCCATGTGATGAATGAATGAATGAATGATGAAAACGGGGCCTTGATCCAAATTTTGATTTAGACATTTTTGTTGAAGCCCCTCACTCAACACCATTTCAATCCAGTCAACAACTTCCCCAATGCGCCACTATATGCCTTTCAGATTTAGCGGAGGCCTTCAGAGAACTAAGGTGCCAATTTCAAAAAGCAAGATCAGCTTGACAAATGCTGAGCGACGTTTGACAGCTTATTGCAAAATGCACTTAGAGAAACGTGCAAACGTAGAGGTGCCGGCGTAGAACCTTGGGGTACACCCGCAAGCGCTGCATGGCTGTTTTTCCATCCAGTCTTGTGCTTTTTCTTGGTTCCTGAGCGGTCTCTCAGCAAGACCTGGAGAGCTGTCCAAGATGTTCACAAGACGTGGCCACAATGTTTCGACAGGCAGATGCCTGGAAAGGTGCACTTCCATTTTTCCCAAACACTGATTTAAGGCCACCTAATGACCTCTTCTTGGAGTGCAATGTGTGCCAATGTGGAGGAGGAGTGCCCTCAGTGAGGCCGGTGCCTTCTGGCAAAGGTGGCAATGTGCCTTTCACGGTGATACATTTCACCTCAGCCGCAAACTAAGACAAAGACTTTGCGGCCGCGGGCCAAAATACTTCAAAGAAATAGTTGCCCTATCCGTAAAATCAGGCTTTACCAAAGACGGGGCCACAGCTGATAAAAGATAAGAACTTTAAAATAAACACACACACACACACACACACACACACACACACACACACACACACACACACACACACACACACACACACACACACACACACACACACACACACACACACATATTATGCACACCAGTTGCAGGAAATCCCTATCTTAGGCAGAACACAGATTTCTATAAGAAAGGCTAGACCTTCAGCAAAACTGTAAAACATCCTGCGGAAGAAACGGATAATCCTTCGCAGAGCAGAGTGGCATTGGAGACAAGGAAGAGAGGGAGCTAAGAAGCGGTCAGCCTTGATAGCCAAACCCTTTGCCTTTACAAAGAAACTGCTTGGGGAAAACCGCAGATGAGTGATCAAATGAGGAAGTGAATCACTTCCTTCCGGATTCAGTGAGCTATCCCATGAGAGAGCAAGAGCGAGAACCCAACAAAGCCCTCATCAACCCTATTCGTTCAACAACAGAGTTGTGCCACAAACAGCCAAGCATGAAGGTGGTCGAGGAGATAATTAAGGCTCGCTCAGCATCTACAACCCCTGGCAAAAATTATGAGATCACGGGCTTCGGAAGATGTTTGTTCAGTTGTTTGATTTTGTAGAGGGGGGGACAGATTACAGACATGATACAAAACTTTTTAAAAAATCAATAAATCAAGTAAATCAAGAAAAATAATTGTGGCAATCAGTAATGGGTACTGCTTTAGACCAAGCAGAGGGAAAAATATGGAAATTGTTTGATTTACGCACTTTTAAGAGTTTGATAATCCTCTCCTTTGTTTCAATTGATATATCTCTTGTTGGAGCCATGATTCATGTCAGTCCACTTGGTGGAATAGCTATCCAAGGTGTGATTACTTCTTTGTAAGAGGCAGACTACTGAGCAGATCTAATTATATGCATGTGTTAGTTTTGGGGCTGAACATTTATAGAGTAATTGCATATTTCTTTCCTCACAATGTGAAGCTCCAGCTCTTCTAGCACCCTGGTCAGCTCCCCATTAATGTTTACATCAGTCACAGAGCAATCAGCGTTAATTGCCTGACATCTGTCCCTCGTTAATAATCACCACACGTACTCCCAGCTCATTAACTCCCCTTTGCAAAACCCACACGCCAGTCAGTCCTTGTCAGTACGTCCCCGTATGCCACCTGTTTGCTCCTTTGCCTCCTGCCTTGTGCTTGTTGCCTGTGCTAGTTTCCAGTTGCTGATCTCGTTCCGTCTCAAGTGACCGACCACGCCTGAACACCGCCAGGCCCGACCGAATGACCGTCCTTGACTATGTCTGAACGCCGCCAGCCCTGACCAACGCCTGTCCCCGATTATGTATTCGCCTCGCCCTCCGGCCACGCTGCACCCGATCTCCACGTCCCTTTTCCCCTAGGAACAATAAACAGAGTATGATGCACTTGGTTGTTCTGTCTGGTCCATGTCAGCATGAACTGACCATACCCATGACTAGCGCACACTGGCGGAGGTGGATCCTGTTGTCCGCGCCGAGGGACGCTTGGACAAGCGAACTCTCAGAGGAAGTAAAGCACCTCAGCTATTGACTTGACCATGTGAATTGATCGCCGCATCCAGGCGCGGAGAAAGGAGCAGGGCCAGCAACATGTTAGGAACTCTGCCTACTCTAGCCGCACCTCCGTTCATTTGGGTAGAGCCCATGGAGGTTGGGCTGACCATGCCTCCACTGGAGGAGTGCCAGTGGCGGCTTCTCTCTAATCTGTGCCTGTACTGAGGAGGCAAGGGTCATCGAGCGGCCTCGTGCCCGTTGAAAGGCAGAGACTTGCGCAGGAAGGGATCCGTGTGAGACCTTATTGCTAGCCCGTCTCATGCTCGCCAACAACACCAACACGCTGACTGCCTTGGTCGACTTCAGAGCGGAGGCCAACGTTATGGACTCTAACCTCACCCAACGGCTAAAGGTCAGCTACCAGCTCCGGTCCTTGTTGTCAGTCATGGTCGCGGCCGTTTCCTGGGACATTGAGGAGCAAGTGAAATGGACCAACCGGGCTCCAGCACCTGTCCAGATGACAGACTTTTTGTTACAGAGAATCTCCGTCCCCAGGTGCTTCAATGGGGGCATGACTCCGCCCTTGCCTTTCACCCGGGAGTGGAGTGTTCCTGGTCAAGCAACGTTTTTGGTGGCCCACCAAGAGGAATGACAACCAGGAGTTTGTCCGCGACCGTCCGACCTGTGATTGGAACAAAACACGCTTCAGCCGCTGCCCATCCCACGGCGCCCGTGGTCGCACCTGGCGGTGGACTTCGTCACCGGCCTTCCTCCGTCCGAAGGCAACAGTCATCCTCACCGTTATCGACCGTTTCAGCAAGATGGCCCACTTCGTTCCACTACCCAAGCTACCGTCTACGCTCCTACCCTCACCCATGATCATAAGCTATGGATTGTGATCGAAAGAACAAGATCCCAGATACAAGCGATTGAAATGAGTTTCCTCTGCATGGTGTCCGGGCTCTCCCTAGGGTGAGAAGCTTGGTCATCCGTGAGGGACTCGGAGTCGTGCTGCTGCTCCTCCACGTTGAGATAAGCCGGATGAGGTGGCTCGGGCATCTCATGGCTCCTGGACGCCTCCCCGGGGAGGTATTCCGGGCATGTCCCACCAGCAGGAGACCCCGGGGATGCGCTATGTCTCTCGGCTGGCCTGGGAACACCTTGGGATCCCCCGGGATGAGCTGGACGAAGTGGCTGGGGCGAGGGAAATCTGGGCATCCCTCCCAAAGCTGCTGCCCCCGTGACACAACCGATAAGCGATGGATGGATGGATGGATGGATGGATGGATGGATGGATGGATGGATGGATGGATGGATGGATGGATGGATGGATGGATGGATGGATGGACGGACGAATGGCTCTTTTTTTCAAGCTTCACGCTTATGTGGCGTGGGGGGCGTGGTACCTGCTGAGCAGGGCGTGGATTCAACTGTGACAGATGAACAAGTTGGCTGGACCCACTCCCAGAGACAGTGTCTTCGGGAACATAGGAACTAAAACAAATGGACCTCAACAGTTATATGTTTGACTCAATATTACTTTAATTTATGTGCTAACATGAGAAGTTAACATTCACTAATATTTAATCTCGACCTATCTATCAAAACTATTTTCAACCCGAGAAAACATTTCATACAAGTATTATTAATTTGAATATATTGTTTTGTTTTTCAAAATTCAAACTCAATACGTTTAATTTCAGTTTCAAGTGTTAATTTTTAAAATATGAGTTTGTTTGTTTTTTTCAAGTACAAAACGTAACCCCAATATACCTGCGATACTTATGAAAGAAACTGGAAAGTTGGAACTTGGAAACCACCGCTTGACGTTTGGAAAGCACAAGAACAGAAACCAAAACAAATATATTTCAGCCGCCGAATGAGCGTTTGGAACGAACCTCTAGATTTTACTTTGAAAACCCAACAGGAAGTTGTCTGTAAACACAGATTATGGAATAAGTGATAACCGCCAACACCCCAACAGAATTGCATATCGTCAACCACCTTCAGACAAGCGGGCGATTTTAGTCAAGTCATTCTGTGGCGACAGTCTTGAATGTTTGTTTTGCATTTAGCTGTAAAGCGAGTGTTTCGAAGAATTGAACGGCATTACGGTTCACTAGCCGGAACGACGGAAAGAGCTTATGGTTTGTCAGGAAATTGGGTGCGTGAACGTTACCATTTGGATACTTAAGCATGTGTCAGTAAGTTTGGAATTGTCTTTGGAGTACTTAATATAGATGTGTGTAAAATTTCAGAGATCTGTTGATTTGCACGTAACCACAATTATCAGACAGAGCTAGACTATTCCGATGTACTTTCTGCGTATTGTACTATTGTAGTATTGTACTGTATTAGGCATGTACCAATTCATGACCAAAGCCATTCGGGGTAGTTGAGATTTTTTATGTGACCTTTTTGTAGAATCCTTGTTTACAAGTTCCAAATTTTCTAAATCCGTATTTTATTCCTAGTCATAGGAAAGCTTGCTAAACACATACGGCACTACAATGATGTTCTTTCTAATTAAGTCGTTAATTGCGCAATTTCAGTCACAATGCTAAACAGTATGTAAATCTTAGAACAAGAAAAATCATGTGAAAACTACTACATTGACTACAAAACGGAAATTTTCAGCAGAACATAATCTAAAACCATTTAGTAAAACAATATACTATAATATAAAAGGTACTGTATGTGAATGTTGCTAAAATATATAATATAAGACAAAATAATGATTTATTGCTGTAAAAAAATGTATACCCTGAGACATTCATTGAAAAAATGTAATTTTGAGTTAAATAAACCAGTACTCCATAAATGGTTAATATACATTGCATGAAAGAAATATAGCAGCATAAAGAGGCATTTGCAGTTGGTTATAAGCGTTGGAAGTAATGCAATCATGGCATGCCAGAGTAACATCACACGGGACCTAATAAACTGTCTCAACCAATTTATGTTCAAATTTAGCAGGTGCACAGAAAGCTTTTACATTTGAGCAATAGCCTTACTTATGCAGAAATGCACATACCTTATTATTAACTTCAGGATATGTTAGTGTGGTATCTTGCATGTAAGAAATAAGTATCACATGACTATCATTTTGAATATATATTATGCCTGACATCTTTTTTTTCAACATGGCAAGTGCACTCCTTAAGGAATAACTGCGATGGCCGAGGCATATGGCAAGATGAACTGGGTGTTGTGTTCTCTAAATGTGGTGTTTCTGCTTGATTCAGGTGAGTAAAATCGTGAACAGTACATAAACTAGGGTTGTGTGTCAACATTTATTTTCTTGATATTCTTGCATTTCTCAGCATACGACAATAATTTTACAATGGGTTCAATGAAAACTAAGATTTTCTATAAAGAATAAAACAGATGACGTGAAAGTGTAGTAGTTTTATTAGAATTTACCGACAGCCATAAAATAAAGTTGTCAATAAATATTTCAATTAAAATCATATTTTACTGCAACTAATGTTTAATTCTAATGTTATGCTATAACAAAAGTGTTTGTGCGGGCATATATCAATGGCATAAACCTGTGTGTTGTTATCTATCTATCTATCTATCTATCTATCTATCTATCTATCTATCTATCTATCTATCTATCTATCTATCTATCTATCTATCTATCTATCTATCTATCTATCTATCTATCTATCTATCTATCTATCTATCTATCTATCTATCTATCTATCTATCTATCTATCTATCTACGTACCTACTGACAGCCATAAAATAACGTTGTCAATAAATATTTCTATTAAAATCATATTTTACTGCAACTAATGTTTAATTCTAATGTTATGCTATAACAAAAGTGTTTGTGCGGGCATATATCAACGGCATAAACCTGTGTGTTGTTCTCTATCTATCTATCTATCTATCTATCTATCTATCTATCTATCTATCTATCTATCTATCTATCTATCTATCTATCTATCTATCTATCTATCTATCTATCTATCTATCTATCTATCTATCTATCTATCTATCTATCTATCTATCTATCTATCTATCTAGCTAAGCAACCTACCTACCTACCTACCTACCTACCTACCTACCTACCTACCTACCTACCTACCTACCTACCTACCTACCTACCTACCTACCTACCTACCTACCTACCTACCTACCTACCTACCTACCTACCTACCTACCTACCTACCTACCTACCTACCTACCTACCTCTGTCTTCATGGTAGCGTTGGCTATAGGGCAGTGTTTCCCAACCTTTTACATCCACGGCACACCTTTTCATTGGAAAAAATGTCACACCGCTACAAAAAATTAGTTATGTTGCGACAAAAGATGTCGTGAAAGTGCTATATATAAATAGTCCTATTCAGAGAGAGAGAAAGAGTGCGAAGAGCGAGTGCAAGAGACAGCGAGATTATTATATATATTATATACGTACATCTATAACATCTCTCATGGTACAACAGTGTGCCGTGGCACATTGGTTGGAAAACACTGATATAGGGACAAAAAAACATCACCACTGCACAATGAGCAATGGTACGTTGACCTGTCAGGTTTTGAGACTCCTCATACTCCAGTGTTTTATTGTATGACTTTTTGTTGAAAAAAAAATCCACAGATGCGCACAAAAAAATTACAGTTGAGGAAGACGTGCATTGCTACGAAAATAGTGAGAATACAACAGACTCGCTCCCATTCATTTGAATGGGCTGGTGATCGTGTGTACACTAAATACATTACTTGACAACACAGGATGTACCTCCCAACGGTTGCTGACACGGAAGTGTGAAGCGTGTGCCCAAGGTCTCTCTCTCCTCTCTCTCTCTCTCTCTCTCTCTCTCTCTCTCTCTCTCTCTCTCTCTCTCTCTCTCTCTCTCTCTCTCTCTCTCTCTCTCTCTCTCTCTCTCTCTCTCTCTCTCTCTCTCTCTCTCTCTCTCTCTCTCTCTCTATCCTGCCCTTCTTCCACCCACAAATGATTGTCAGAATAAGCTTTACGCCTCGCTCACACCGGGTACGAAATGGCAGTTTATCCGCGGAACACTGGCGCACTGCAACTCACAACGGCGCCAATCAACTGCGTTGTGGCTCCGGAAATCTCTACCCACGAGACCACAAGATCACGGGGGTAAGGGTGTGGGGTGCATGCTGAAGAGTTGACTTCAGGTGGAGGAAAAAAAAAAAGAGTAAAAGAGAGCTATTTGTAAACAATAGCCATCCTTTCATTCTCATTGATACGCTTTTGGGACATAATTTTGGGGGTCTTTGGCTCTTCTACCATGGTTAAGCACGTTTTCTTTTTAAATAGTGTTTTTTTTATGTTTAATTCAAACTCGTTTTTTGCCTTTCAAATGTCTGACTCATGCCAAGCTATGTACATAGTTAGCTGAAATGGAAGGTCTGTAGGTTGTAGATGACGTCTCGTGAATTAAAAGAAAAAAAAAAAACGAGTTCATATGTTTACAAAAAAACAGATCTGTCTGGAGCCGCAAAAAAAAAAGAATAATCTGATATAAGCTTTATAATAAACGCAACATGGGCTGTGTCTATATTAGCTGTATTAGGACATTTCTGGTCTGAATACACCCTGAAAATATATTTTCCCTCATCTGTTCAATTTTTAGACTGTTTAAAAAAAGCCCCAGGGACCCACTAGGGCGGCGCTAAAGAACCGCATGCGGCTCTAGAGCCGCGGGTTGCCAACCCCTGTCCTACGCCAACCCCTGTCCTACGCCAACGCCTGATTTCCGATTCTGAGCATCAAAATATGCTTGTGGCATCCTGAAGAAATAGAAGGCTTGCAGATGGTGAGCGAACGGCTGCGACGTTCCGCTAGTGCACCACAGCCAGTGTGAGTCATCGAATCCAATGCGAATGGCCGGGCCGCAACTGCTCTGCACCCGGTGTGTGCAACACGTGGCAACATGACTGATATTGTCCTTATTTTGATATTGATATTTAGATGGGCGGCACAGTGGAGCACTGGCTCGCACGTCTGCCTCACAGTTAAGAGGTTACTGTATCGATTCCACCTCCGGTCCTCCCTGTGTGGAGTTTGCACATTCTGCCCGTGCCTGCGTGGGTTTTCCGTGTGAACTCGGGTTTCCTCCCACATCCCAAAAACATGCTCGGTAGGCCGATTGAGCATTCCAAATTGCCCATAGGTGTGAGAATGAGTGCGAATGGTTATTTGTCTCTGTGTGGCCTGCGATTGGCTGGCAACCAGTTCAGGGTGTCCCCCGCCTCCTGCCCGATGACTGCTGGGATTGGCTCCAGCACGCCCGTGACCCCTGTGGGGTCAAGCGGTCCAGATAATGGATGGATGATATCTAAACGTTAATATCTTGATTTTGATGTGATTACAATATATTCCCCAGTCCTACCAGAAGCATTAAGATTTACGACATACTACCGTATTTTTCGGACTAAAAGTCGTCTGGAATATACGTCGCATCAGCCATAAAATGCACAATAAAGTGAAGAAAAAACATATATAAGTTGCTCCGGAGTATGTCGCATTTTGGGGGAAATTTATTTGACAAAATCCAACACCAAGAACAGACATGAACGAGCAACAACAGGCTAAACGATACGGTATGCTAACGTGACATAAACACAAACGAGAAGCTGAGAACGGGCCTGATGTAACAATAACAGTTATTCAAATAACTATAACATAAATAACACCTTTGAGGGAGAAAAAACCCAGTGCAGAGCTGAGAAAGAAGATGGGAGTGGAGGCCATAGTGGATGTGGTGAGGAGAGGCAGACTGCGATGGTACGGACATGTAGTGAGGAAGGACGAGAACGGCTGGGTGAAGAAAGTTATGTCGTATAACGTAGAGGGAACAAGACCCAGTGGCCGACCTAAAAAGACCTGGCAGACGACCGTGTCAGCCGACATGAAGGCACTCGGCATCAACCACGAGATGGCCATGGACCGTTCCCGGTGGAAGAAAGCCATATCAAGAACCCAGTCCAACCCAGCGGCGCCTGGAAAACGGACTTTAAACCGATGATGATGATGATGATGATGAACACCTTTATTAAACCATCTGTGTCACTCCAAATCATTAAAGCCATCTATCGAGTTTGACCTCCTTTATGTAAACAAATCCGACGTCAGCGGCGCTTTGCAGTTCAAAATTTTCTACAGGCCCATATAACAACATATAAATTATGTATGAAATAACAATAATATAAACAACAATTTTATCGAACCATCCGTGTCACGCCAAATCAATATACCGTAGTTTCCGGTGTATAAGCCGCACCGGTGTATAAGCCGCACTAGCTAAAATTCGGGGATATTTCAGTTTTTTTCTTACATAAGCCGCACCGGACTATAAGCCGCACGTGCACACGAGTTTTTTACAAAGACAGACAGTACACAGAAAGCCTTTTTGAAGTTTGAATAACATGCTTTAACATGTCTTTCTAAACATTGCCTGTGACGCAGCAGTAGTACCGCAGCAGCACGGAAGTGTGCACGCGAGTTATTAACAAAGAAATACTGGACACAGAAAGCTTTTTTAAAGTTTTAATAACATACCTTAACATTTCTTTCCAAACACTGCCTGTGATGCGGCAGTAATACCGCAGCAACACGGAAGTAACACAGCACTAATAGGGTTTGATTAAATAAAACATACCGGTAAAAGTCACTGAGACGCGGCGGTAACACAGCAGCAACACGGTAGCACAGCACTAACAGGGCTGGTTAAAGTAAAAGTAAAAAAAAGAGCTTCATCGTCTTCATCTTCCTCCTGTGCACTGAAACCATCGAAGTCTTCCTCCTCAATTTCCGATTGGAATAGCGTTAGATATCCTTCGCCACACACTTTCTCAGTATTTCTTTCGTCGTCGTTTTTATCCATTTCTTCTAGCATTTTCAATGATGAGGGTCTGTTCATGCTAATCTTATTAGACTTAGACTTAGACTTAGACTCAACTTTATTAATCCCTTGGGATTACTCCTTCAGGGAAATTCTGTGTCCAGTAGCAGTAAAATACAAAATACACAAGAAAAACACAAGAGATCAAGATATACAGAAGATGCAGAAATACACACAGTGCAAGAGATAGCAATGAAATGTAAAAGAGGCCAAAAGATAAACTAGGCAAGAAAATTGAGGGAGGTAAAAACACTACACAGTAGTTGCCATAATATTGCACATTGTATATTGACGTGAAGAATGTGTACAGTTATTACAAGCATCTCCATGTCCCTGTTCATGTCCATGTCACCTCCTCCCCAGTGAGGAGTTGAATAGCTTGATGGCTTGGGGGACAAAGGAGTTCTTCAGTCTGCTTGTCCTACAATTGGGGAGGAGCAGTCTCCCACTGATCCGGCTCCTCTGATTAGTGATGACAGAGTGCAGAGGGTGACTGACATTGCCTATAATGTCCAACAGTTTTTTCAGTGTCCTTGCCTCTGCCACCGTCTCCAATGAGTCCAGCTTCTTGCCGATCAGAGAGCCGGCTCGCCTGACCAGTTTGTCCAGTCTGGAGGTGTCCTTCTTGGATGTGCTGCTGCCCCAGCACACCACGGTGTAAAACAGGACACTGGCAACCACGGACTGGTAGAACATCTCCAAGAGTTTGTTGCAGATGTTAAAAGAACGTAGTCTCCTCAGGAAGTACATCCTGCTCTGTGTCTTCCTGTGAAGGTGGTTGGTGTGAGTTGACCAGTCCAGTTTTTTATCCAGCCACACCCCAAGGTACTTGTAGGAGTCCACAGCCTCCACCTCAGCCCCCTCCAACAGTACGGGCCTAGGCTTAGGCCTGTTCCTCCCAAAGTCTATGACCAGCTCCTTGGTCTTGGAGATGTTGAGCTCCAGTTGGTTGGCACGGCACCAGGTGGCGAAATCCCCCACCAGGCTCCTATACTCCTCCTCTCTATTGTCCCTGATACACCCGACAATGGCTGTGTCATCCGCGTACTTCTGTATGTGACACAGCTCAGAGTTGTAACAGAAGTCTGAGGTGTACAAGGTGAAGAGTACAGGGCCCAGCACTGTGCCCTGTGGGGCTCCAGTGCTACTGACCACAGTGTCAGAGATGGTGTCTTTTAGTCTGACGTACTGTGGCCTGTCTGTGAGGTAGCTGGAGATCCAGGTCACCATGTATGGGTCCACTCCCATCCTGCCCAGTTTGTCTCTGAGCAGGGGGGGCTGGATGGTGTTGAACGCACTGGAGAAGTCTAGGAACAGAATCCTCGCTGTGGCGCTTCCCTTATCCATGTGGGAGTGAACTCGGTGCAGTAGGTGGAGGATGGCGTCCTCCACTCCAACATCTGACTGGTATGCAAACTGCAGGCAGTCCTGAGCATGTCGCACTTGAGGTCTGAGGAGACCGAGGAAGAGCCGCTCCAATGTCTTCATCAGGTGTGAAGTGAGTGCCACCGGCCGAAAGTCATTCAGTTCACTGGGCCGGGTCTTTTTAGGAACCGGCGTGATGCAGGATGTCTTCCATAGTGTAGGCACTGTCCCCAGCTGCAGGCTGAGGTTGAAGATCCGTTGAAGTGGTTCCCCCAGTTCAGCAGCGCAGGTTTTCAGTAGTCTGGGACACACCTTGTCCGGGCCTGGTGCTTTCCTGGGTCGAAGCTTCCTCAGTTGTCCTCTGACCTGGTCTGCTGTGAAGTAAGGCAGAGCTTGTGTTGGCGTGGGGGGGCTGGAGGAGGAGAGTGGTGGTGCTGTGGTATCTGGGGTGGGGGGGCAGGAGGAGGAGGGTGGGGGTGCTGTGTCGTTTCGGGGGTGGTGTGTTGTGGAGGGAAGGAGAGATGGCTGCAGTAGAGGTGGGGGGGTCGAGGGCCGATCAAACCTATTGAAGAAGTTGTTCAGCTCGTTCGCCCTCTCCGTTGTCCCTTCAACGACCCTGGTCTTGATGTTGTGGCCCGTGATAGTCCTCACACCTTCCCAGACGGCCCTCATGTTGTTTTCCTTCAGCTTCTGCTCCACCTTTGTCCTGTAGGTGTCTTTGGCTACCCTCACACAGTGTTTTACCTCCTGCTGTGCTGCCTTCATGGCCTCCCTGTCTCTGCTCCTGAAGGCGGCTTTCTTCCTGTTCAGGACGGCTTTGACCTCCCGTGTTACCCAAGGCTTGTTATTCGGGTAGTAGCGGACTGTCTTAACAGGAGAGACCACATCCATGCAGAAGTTCAGGTAGTCCGTCAGGCAGTGTGTCAACCCCTCTATGTCCTCACGGTGCGGATCGATCAGCACATCCCAGTCTGTGGTGTTAAAACAGTCTCTCAGGACACTTTCCATCTCTGGGGTCCACTTCCTGATGGTGCGGGTCGCAACGGGCTGTTTTTTGACCAGGGGGGTGTACTCTGGTTGTAGGTGGATCAGGTTGTGGTCTGACTTCCCCAGTGGGGGGAGCGGTGTGGCCTTGTACGCATCCCTCACATTGACATACATGAGGTCTATTGTCCTGTTGTTTCTTGTGGGGCAGTCAACAGCCTGATGGAAAACGGGCAGAGTAGAGTCCAAGGTTGCATGATTAAAGTCTCCAGAGATTATTACAAAAGCATTGGGGTGCTGAGTCGTTGGCCTGGCTGTGACAGTGTGTATAGTCTCACAGGCAGTGGCTGCGTCCGCGCTCGGAGGGATGTAAACACAGATGGTAATCACGTGACTGAACTCCCTCGGCAGGTAGTATGGCCGCAAGCTAACCGCTAGCAGCTCAAGGTCCCGGCAGCACAACACAGTCTTTACAGAAACATGTCCCGGGTTACACCAGCGATGGTTCACATACACGACCAGACCCCCACCTTTCCGTTTTCCACTAGCTTTGGCGTCTCTGTCGGCTCTCACCATAGTGAATCCCTGCAGGTCCACGTTAGCATCCGGTACGAGGTGGTTTAGCCATGTCTCCGTAAAGATGAGCACGCTGCTTTCCCTGTAGGTCCGCTGGTTGTTCAGTGCCGTCAGCTCATCAATCTTGTTGGACAGGGAGTTCACATTCCCCATGATTACGGAAGGAATCGATGGTTTATATCTCCTCCGGTTCTCCGACCGCCTGGCTTTCATCTTAGCACCGGCTTTGCAGCCCCGGTACTTCCTCCTCAGCTCCACCGGGATGTCGTGTCGTAGTCCAGCTTGCCCCATTAATCTCAGCGATAACAGTTCCTCCTTCAAGTATGTGAGCAAACCGGCTCCGCGTCGCATGATGATAAAAAAGAAGTGTCCACTAACTCCGAAAAGCAGTGAATAAATAAAGCACGAGCTTAAACTTAAAAGTCAAGAGCTGACCAGTTAAAGAACAAAGAAAAATAGACAAAAAATATAAATAAATAATAAGATAAATAATCCGAAAGGTCAAAAAAAGTCAAAAAATAGTCAAAAACAAGAGAGCTACTGGAAAGGCTGCCGTCTCCTACAGCACCGGAAGTGAACTATTCATGCACGAAGCACTAAATTACATTAAACTAGCGAGCGACACGTATAGCTCGAGAGTAGACGGGACCACGAAATAAAGAAAAGGGTGCTGCAACACAATGTCATCAACATCGACTGCCTTTAGCTTAAAAGCGGCATTATATGCATTTTTTTTGTCCCCCATAATGACGGTTTGTGTATAAAAGCTTCCTTTCAGTAATGTCCGTCTTGATCGCGTTCTGCGTGATGCGCGAAATGTTGTAAACACAAACTAGCACGTCTTCTTCGGCGCATTATCTCTTCTTCGCCTGTCTCTTGCTTCCTGCTAGAGCGCCCCCTGGAGGCCGGAGGCCATAGAAATCCATAAGTACGCCGCGCCGCCATTTAAGCCTCAGGGTTCAAAGTAACCTTCTGAATAAAATGCATTAAAAGTTCACATTCATTACAACTTGTTTTTGGTGAGCAAAATGTCAGAAGAATTGAATTTAAATGCTGATTGATTGGGTTTTAATACAATGCAGATGGTCCAAACAGCGCCACTGCTTTGTGTAATCTCTGAGTCACATCTCTCGGCCCTCACCCACCTGGAGAGGAAGGACTCATATGTGAGATTGCTGTTTGTGGACTTCAGCTCTGCCTTCAACACCATTGTGCCGCAGCGACTCATCTGTAAACTCGACGAGCTGGGCCTCAGTACCTCCCTCTCCAACTGGCTACTGGACTTCCTCTGTCAGAGGCCTCAGGTGGTGCGTGTTGGCGACAAAATCTCCGCCAGCATCACGCTGAGCACGGGGGGGCCCCCAGGGCTGCGTGATCAGTCCATTGCTCTTCACCCTGCTGACGCATAACTGCACTGCGACCCACAGCGACAACCGCATAGTGAAGTTTGCTGACGACACGACTCTGGTGGGTCTCATCACGAAGGGCGACGAGACTCGGTACAGGTCGGAAGTTGACCTTCTGACCACGTGGTGCAGGGACAACAACCTCCTGCTGAACGTAAACAAGACCAAGGAAATCGTTGTTGACTTCCGGAAGGGTCGCACAAAACACCTGCCGCTGATCATCGACGGTGCTGTGGTGGAGAGGGTGAGCTGCACCAAGTTCCTGGGGGTGCACATCAGTGAGGACCTCTCCTGGTCCGCAAACACCGCGTCACTGGCAAAGAAAGCTCAGCGCCGCCTGTACTTCCTGCGCAAGCTCAGGCGTGCATGCGCTCCTCAGCCAGTCCTGTCTACATTCTACCGTGGCACCATTGAGAGCGTCCTCACCAGTTGCATCGCTGTCTGGGGTGGTAGCTGCACTGAACAGAACTTGAAGGCCCTGCAGCGCATAGTGAATACGGCTGGTAAGGTTATTGGTGCTTCGCTCCCCTCCCTGAAGGACATTTACACCTCCCATCTCGCCCGCAAGGCAACCACGATTGCGAGTGATGTGAGTCACCCAGCTCACTCTTTGTTTGACCTTCTGCCCTCTGGGAAGAGGTACAGGAGCCTGCGCTCCCGCAGCACCAGACTCGCCAACAGGTTTTTTCTCCAGGCTGTTAGGACCCTGAACTCGCTACCCCCTTCTGCGCAGCGTGTGGCACTGTTGCGCTATTTTCTGGAATGTCTGCTGTACGCTCACTTGCTCCTTTTTGCTCCTCTTATTTATTTGCTGTGTTATTTATTCATTATTTATTCAGCACGCTGTTGTTTACTTGTTGACTTGATTGTCTATTGTGGGCCATGTCTTGTCACCGTGGGATAGCGGGGAACGAAATTTCGGTTTCTTTGTGTGTCTTTGGCATGTGGAGAAATTGACAATAAAGCTGACTTTGATTTTGACATGGCAGAGTAAGAGAAAGGGTTTAGAGCACAGGTGTCAAACTCAAGGGCCGGCCAGGGGCCAGATACGGCCCGTCACATCATTCTATGTGGCCCGGGAAGACAAATTGTGCATCAAATTCGTGTGTCATTAATAGAATTGCAAATTGTCTTCACTTTTAATAATATCTTTTTTTTAATATTTCACCAGTTTTTACTCGTCTGATTTGAAAACGAGTTATTTGTCAGTTTGTTTTGTAGCTTTTACTGTATATAATAGTGTTAAGAGTAAAAGTGACCAAGTCATCACAAAAATCATGAAAAAAAATCAGATATAAGCCGCACCTGACTATAAGCCGCATGGTTCAAAATTTTGGAAAAAAGTCGCGGCTTATACACCGGGAATTACGGTATTTATCAGAATCTTCGTCTTCCATGTCACTTAAAAAAACAACAACACAGCTGTTGACACCGGAACTACGTGCGCGGCTGACATCAGACTAGATATATCAAATAAATGTAATATAAACAACAATTTTAACGAACCACCCATGTCACTCCAAATCATTAAACCCACCGGAATATTCATCCGCTATGTCAAAAAAGAACACAAAAAAAAAACAGCTGTCGATTCCGGACCTACCTGCGCCGCTGACGTCAGCTTCGTTGTCAGTTGGCAGCTCCAATTATTCCACAGATCTACGTATATAACTATATTGTAGCGTTACCAAAGTACCAGGCAAGATGTGAGTTTGGTAACAGGCTCTTTATCTCACAAATCAAGAGCTCAACATGTGAGCCAACACACGCAAGCGCCCTGGATCACTCTTCCGCCTCCCCCCCATGCTGCCTTCACGGCCTCCCTAGAAAATCGGAAACTACTGAAGTCTAACAACATACACGTTGCTACTCTAAATAAACTATATGTCAAATAACTATAACATAAATAACAAGTTTATCGAATAATCTGTGTCACTCCAAATCATTAAATCTCGCGACTTCGGAAGTCAGTGAATGGAACTCATTGTCAGTGAGGCTCCAATTATTCCACAGCCATAGTGTGCCCTCATGCGGTTTAAAGTGAAAATACCATGTGAAATGATCAACTATACTAGTAAGTAAGTAAAGTGTTAATGATCAAGTAAAAACTTGTGAAAAAATTCATATATAAATCGCTCCTTAGTACAAGTCGCCCCCCCACCCAAATTATGAAAAAACCCACTATTTATAGTCCGAAAAATACGGTAATAAAATTATGATGATGCTTTGTGTTTGTGTTTGTAACTTTTTCTGTTTTCTGCGACACTAACGTGATTATCATGTTTTACACAGTCCTTGGTACACTCCCTACGCCATCTAATCTGTCTGTTAACTCCGTTAACTTCCTTCACATCCTGCATTGGGATCCTGGGCCTGGAACCCCACCAGGTGTACAGTACACAGTCTTCTCAAGGTACAGTAAATTCATGAAACATATTTTTTCGTAATCCAACTATGACAGAATTTCAATGGAGTGGAAACTGTCAGGAGTCTCATTTTAAATGTGCTTGCTCTTCGTATTGCAAGGAAGCATTTGATGTTTGAACGTAGCATTGTTATAACTTTATTTGTATACAGGGTCTGGCAAAATGATCAGACCCATTTGTAGGTTTAATAAAATGCAAATAAATTAAAGAAATAAAACCGTTTTTTTTTTAACTTTCGAAAAGTATACATACCGTAATTTACGGACTATAAGTCGCACCGGAGTATAAGTCGCACCAGCCATAAAATGCATAATACAGTGAAAAAAACATATATAAGTCGCACCGGAGTATAAGTCGCACTTTTGGGGCAAATTTATTTGTCAAAATCCAACACCAAGAACAGACATGAACCAGCAACAACAGGCTAAACGATACGGTATGCTAACGTGACATATACACAAACGAGGAGCTGAGAACGGGCCTGAGTCACATTCAGAGTTATTCAAATAAGTATTACATAAATAACACGTTAATCAAACCATCTGTGTCACTCCAATTCATTAAATCCATTGAGCGTCCTTTATGCGCCACATATGCGCCGCTGACGTTGGACTCGTAAGTTGCATTTCTAACTAGAAAATGCAATTTCTGGAGAAATTGCGTGTGAAGGCGAAGACTATGAATAACTTCTTGGGGAATGCTGGCGAATGATGTTGAAACGAGTTGAATTACTTGAGAAATGTAGAAAACAGAGGTGAAAAACGGAATTTTGGAGAATTTGGTGGAATTTCGGAAGGTTTGGTTGAATTTCATCCATCCATCCATCCATCCATTTTCTGAACCGCTTAGTCCCCACGGGGGTCGCGGGCGTGCTGGAGCCTATCCCAGCCGTCATCGGGCAGTAGGCGGGGGACACCCTGAACTGGTTGCCAGCCAATCGCAGGGCACACAGAGACAGACAACCAATCGCACTCACACTCACACCTAGGGACAATTTGGAGTCTTCAATCGGCCTACCAAGCATGTTTTTGGAATGTGGGAGGAAACCGGAGTGCCCGGAGAAAACCCACGCGGGCCCGGGGAGAACATGCAAACTCCACACAGGGAGGGCCGGAGGTGGAATCGAACCCGCACCCTCCTAACTGTGAGGCGGACGTGCTACCCAGTGCGCCACCGAGCCCGGTGGTTGAATTTCAAAGTTGAAAATGTGGAATTTATGGTAAGTGGGAATTTGGGGAATATGTAGGAAAAAGATGAAGAGTTGAAAGTTGGAATGGGTTGAATCAGTTGAAAAATGTAGAAAAACAAATTTTTGGAGAATTTGGTTGAATTTCAAATTGGAATATTTTGAATTTTTTGTAAAGGGAAGTTATGGAATAGGTAGGCGAAAGATGAAAACTTGAACGTTGGAATGGGTTGAATCGGTAGAGAAATGTAGAAATGAGAGTAGAAAACCGAAATTTTGGAGAATTTGGTTGAATTTCAAATTTGGAATTTTTGGTAAGTGGGAAGTTGTGGAATATGTAGGCAAACGATGAACAGTTGAAAGTTGGAATGTTTAGAATCGGTTGAAAAATGTAGAAATTAGAGTAGAAAAACAAAAAATTTGAGAATTTGGTTGAATTCCAAATTTGAAAATTTGGAATTTTTTGTAAGTTGGAAGTTGTGCAATAGGTAGAAAAAAGATGAACAGTTGGAAGTTGGAATGGGTTGAATCGGTTGAAAAACGTAGAAGTTAGAGTAGAAAAACGAAATTTTGGAGAATTTGGTTGAATTTCAAATTTGAAAATTTGGAATTTTTGGTAGGCGAGAAGTTGTGGAATAGGCAGGCAAAAGATGAACAGTTGAAAGTTGGAATGGGTTGAATCGGTTGAAAAATGTAGAAATTAGAGGTGAAAAACGAAATTTCGTGAAATTCTTTCGAAAGTTTTAACGTGAAAAAGTGAAATTTTTGAATTTGGCAATTTTGGGAATGTCGAAAATCAATCCGAATGTGGTTCGAATGTGCTGAATGATGTGAATTTAAAAGTGGAATGACGTAAATGTGAAATGTCGAATCTGCCATTAAGAATGAATGGGGAAAAATTTGTCGTAAATTCGCGAATTTTGCGAAATCTGAAAATTTTCGGAACGAGAAAAATGGAAGCGCTCATCTCGTGAATATTTGGAATTCGTCAAAAGTGGAACGGAGTGAATCGGATGAATTTTCTGGAAGAAGAAGCGGGACAAAAAAGTGTGGAGAATAAAATAGAAAAATAATAACTAGAAAATGCAATTTCTGGAGAAATTGTGTGTGAAGGCAAAGACTTTGAATCACTTCTTAGGGAATGATGCCGAATGATGTTGAAATGAGTTGAATTTCTTGAGAAATGTGGAAAATAGAAGTGTAATACTAAATTTTGGAGAATTTGGTTGAATTTCAAATTTGAAGTTTGGAATTTTTGGTAAGTGGGATGTTGTGGAATAGGTAGGCAAAAGATGAACAGTTGAATGTTGGAACGGGTTTAATTGGTTAAAAAATGTAGAAGTTAGAGCAAATGTTGAATCCTATAGAGAACTAGAAAATGCAATTTCTGGAGAAATTGCGTGTGAAGGCGAAGACTTTGAATCACTTCTTGGCGAATGCTGGCGAATTATGCTGAAACGAGTTGAATTACTTGAGAAATGTAGAAAATAGAGGTGAAAAACGGAATTTTGGAGAATTTGGTGGAATTTCAGAATTTTGGAGAATTTGGTTGAGTTTAAAATCTTAAAATGTGGAATTTATGGCAAGTGGAAGTTTGGGGAATAGGTAGGAAAAAGATGAAGAGTTGAAAGTTGGAATGGGTTGAATCGGTTGAAAAATGTACAAATTAGAGTCGAAAAACGAAAATTTTCAGAATTTGGTTGAATTTCAAATTTGGAATTTTTGGTAAGTGGGAAGTTGTGAAATAGGTAAGCAAAAGATGAAAAGTTGAAAGTTGGAATGGATCGAATCGGTTGCACAATGTAAAGATTAGAGTAGAAAAACAAAATGTTTGAGAATTTGGTTTGAATTTCAAATTTTTAATTTTTAATTTTTGGTAAGTGGGAAGTTGTGGAATAGGTAGGCAAAAGATGAAGAGTTGAAAGTTGGAATGGGTTGAATCGGTTGAACAATGTAGAAATTACAGTAGAAAAACGAAATTTTGGAGATTTTGGTTGAATTTCAAATTTGGAATTTTTGGTAAGTCGGAAGTTGTGGAATAGGTAGGCAAAAGATGAAGAGTTGAAAGTTGGAATGGGTTGAATCGGTTGAACAATGTAGAAATTAGAGTAGAAAAACAAAATGTTGGAGAATTTGGTTGAATTTCAAATATGGAATTTTTGGTAAGTGGGAAGTTGTGGAATAGGTAGGCAAAAGATGAAGAGTTGAAAGTTGGAATGGGTTGAATCGGTTGAACAATGTAGAAATTAGATTAGAAAAACGAAATTTTGGAGAATTTGGTTGAATTTCAAATTTGGAATTTTTGGTAAACGGGAAGTTGTGGAATAGGTAGGCAAAACATGAACAGTTGAAAGTTGGAATGAGTTGAATCGGTTAAAAAATGTCGAAATTAGAGTAGAAAAACAAAATTTTTGAGAATTTGGTTGAATTCCAAATTTGGAATTTTTTGTAAGTGGGAAGTTGTGAAATAGGTAAGCAAAAGATGAAAAGTTGAAAGTTGGAATGGATTGAATCGGTTTCACAATGTAAAGATTAGAGAAGAAAAACAAAATGTTTGAGAATTTGGTTGAATTTCAAATTTTGAATTTTTGGTAAGTGGGAAGTTGTGGAATCCATCCATCCATCCATCTTCTTCCGCTTATCCGGGGTCGGGTCGCGGGGGCAACAGCTTCAGGAGGGACTCCCAGACTTCCCTCTCCCCAGCCACTTCATCCAGCTCATCCCGGGGGATCCCAAGGCGTTCCCAGGCCAGCTGAGAGACATAGTCTCTCCAGCGCGTCCTGGGTCGTCCCTGGGGTCTCCTACCGGTGGGACATGCCCGGAACACCTCCCCAGGGAGGCGTCCAGGAGGCATCCTGATAAGATGCCCGAGCCACCTCATCTGGCTCCTCTCAACGTGGAGGAGTAGCGACTCTATTCCGAGTCTCTCCCGGATGACCGAGCTTCTCACCCTATCTCTAAGGGAGAGCCCGGACATCCTGCGGAGAAAACTCATTTCGGCCGCTTGTATCCGAGATCTCGTTCTTTCGGTCACGACCCATAGCTCGTGACCATAGGTGAGGGTAGGAGCGTAAATCGACCGGTAAATTGAGAGCTTTGCCTTTTGGCTCAGCTCTCTCTTCACCACAACGGACCGGTACAGGGTCCGCATTACTGCCGACGCTGCACCGATCCGCCTGTCGATCTCACGCTCCATCCTCCCCTCACTCGTGAACAAGACTCCAAGATACTTGAACTCCTCCACTTGGGGCAGGATCTCATCCCCGATCCGGAGAGGGCATTCCACCCTTTTCCGATCGAGGACCATGGACTCGGATTTGGAGGTGCTGACCCTCATCCCGACCGCTTCACACTTGGCTGCGAACCGTTCCAGCGAGAGCTGGAGATCACGGCCTGAAGAAGCCAACAGCACCACGTCATCTGCAAAAAGCAGAGACGCGATGCTGAGGTCCCCAAACCGGACCCCCTCAACGCCTCGGCTGCGCCTAGAAATTCTGTCCATAAAAATTATGAACAGAATCGGTGACAAAGGGCAGCCTTGGCGGAGTCCAACCCTCACTGGGAACGAATCCGACTTACTGCCGGAAATGCGGACCAGACTCTGGCATCGGTGATACAGGGACCGAACCGCCCTTATCAGTTGGCTCGGCACCCCGTACTCCCGAAGCACCCTCCACAGAACCTCCCGAGGGACACGGTCGAACGCCTTCTCCAAGTCCACAAAACACATGTGGACTGGTTGGGCAAACTCCCATGCACCCTCGAGGATCCTGCCGAGGGTGTAGAGCTGGTCCACTGTTCCACGGCCAGGACGAAAGCCACACTGCTCCTCCTGAATCCGAGGTTCGACCTCCCGACGGACCCTCCTCTCCAGCACCCCTGAATAGACCTTACCAGGGAGGCTGAGGAGTGTGATTCCCCTGTAATTGGAACACACCCTCCGGTCCCCCTTCTTAAAGAGGGGAACCACCACCCCAGTCTGCCAATCCAGAGGCACTGTCCCCGATGTCCACGCAACGTTGTAGAGGCGTGTCAGCCATGACAGCCCCACAACATCCAGAGCCTTTAAGAACTCTGGGCGGATCTCATCCACCCCCGGGGCCTTGCCACCGAGGAGTTTTTTAACTACCTCAGTGACTTCGACCCCAGAGATTGGAGAATCCGCCTCAGAGTCTCTAGGCCCTGCTTCCTCAATGGAAGGCGTGTAGGTGGAATTGAGGAGGTCTTCGAAGTATTCTCCCCACCGACTCACGACGTCCCGAGTCGAGGTCAGCAGCACGCCATCCCCACTGTAAACAGTGTTGACGTTGCACTGCTTCCCCCTCCTGAGACGCCGGATGGTGGACCAGAATTTCCTCGAAGCCGTCCGAAAGTCATTCTCCATGGCCTCACCGAACTCCTCCCACGCCCGGGTTTTTGCCTCAGCAACCGCCGAAGCCGCGTTCCGCTGGGCCATCCGGTACCTGTCAGCTGCCTCCGGAGTCCCGCAGGCCAAAACGGCCCGATAGGACTCCTTCTTCAGCTTGACGGCATCCCTGTCCACCAGCGGGTTCGGGGGTTGCCGCCACGACAGGCACCAACGACCTTACGGCCACAGCTCCGGTCGGCCGCCTCAACAATGGAGGCGCGGAACATGGTCCACTCGGACTCAATGTCCCCCGCCTCCCCCGGGACGTGGGAAAAGCTCTGCCGGAGGTGGGAGTTGAAGCTCTTCCTGACAGGAGATTCTGCCAGACGTTCCCAGCAGACCCTCACAGAGCGTTTGGGTCTGCCAGGTCGGACCGGCATCTTCCCCCACCATCGGAGCCAACCCACCACCAGGTGGTGATCAGTTGACAGCTCCGCCCCTCTCTTCACCCGAGTGTCCAAAACATGCGGCCGCAAATCCGATGACACGACTACAAAGTCGATCATCGAACTGCGGCCTAGGGTGTCCTGGTGCCAAGTGCACACATGGACACCCTTATGTTTGAACATGGTGTTCATTATTGAAAATCCGTGTCGAGCACAGAAGTCCAACAATAGAACACCGCTCGGGTTCAGATCAGGGGGGCCGGGCCGTTCCTCCCAATCACGCCCTTCCAGGTCTCACTGTCATTGCCCACGTGAGCATTGAAGTCACCCAGTAGAACGATAGAGTCCCCAGAAGGAGCGCTCTCCAGCACTTCCTCCAGGGACCCCAAGAAGGGTGGGTACTCTGAGCTGCTGTTTGGTGCATAGACACAAACAACAGTCAGGACCCGTCCCCCCACCCGAAGGCGGAGGGAGGCTACCCTCTCGTTCACCGGGGTGAACCCCAATGTGCAGGCGCCCAGCCGGGGGGCAATAAGTATACCCACACCTGCTCGACGCCTCTCACCGTGGGCAACTCCAGAGTGGAAGAGAGTCCAGCCCCTCTCGAGAGGGCTTGTACCGGAACCCAAACTGTGTGTGGAGGCTAGTCCGACTATATCTAGTCGGAATCTTTCTGCCTCGCACACCAGCTCGGGCTCCTTTCCAGCCAGAGAGGTGACATTCCATGTCCCAAGAGCCAGCTTCTGCAGCCGGGGATCAGACCGCCAAGGTCCCCGCCTTTGGCTGCCGCCCAGCTCACATTGCACCCGACCCCTTCGGCCCCTCCCACAGGTGGTGAGCCCATGGGAAGAAGTTGTGGAATAGGTAGGCAAAAGATGAAGAGTTGAAAGTTGGAACGGGTTGAATCGGTTGAACAATGTAGAAATTAGAGTTGAAAAACGAAATTTTGGAGATTTTGGTTGAATTTCAAATTTGGAATTTTTGGTTAGTCGGAAGTTGTGGAATAGGTAGGCAAAAGATGAAGAGTTGAAAGTTGGAATGAGTTGAATCGGTTAAAAAATGTCGAAATTAGAGTAGAAAAACGAAATTTAGAAAGATTTGGTTGAATTTCAAATTTGGAAATTTTGGTAAACGGGAAGTTGTGGAATAGGTAGGCAAAACATGAACAGTTGAAAGTTGGAATGAGTTGAATCGGTTGAAAAATGTAGAAATTAGAGTAGAAAAACAAAATTTTTGAGAATTTGGTTGAATTCCAAATTTGAAAATTTGGAATTTTTCATAAGTTGGAAGTTGTGGAATAGTTAGAAAAAGATGAACAGTTGAAAGTTGGAATGGGTTGAATCGGTTGAAAAACGTAAAAGTTAGAGTGGAAAAACGAAATTTTGAAGAATTTGGTTGAATAACATATGTGTGAAGGCCATCGCCTTCACACAATAATAATAATAGAGAATGGTGTAGAATAACATATGTGTGAAGGCCATCGCCTTCACACAATGAATGGGAATTAAAAGAAAAAGCAATTGCACCAAATTTTTTGAAATTTGGAACAAAAGGAAAAAACGGCTTCAGGAGGTTCACTTTTGGGGTTAAAATGTTGAAACGGGTTTAATCGGACAAAAATTGCAAAAGTTAGCTAAAATGTAGCTATTTAGGGGACATAACGTTGAAATAAGGTCACTTCCGGTTTGATTTGGGTCACTTCCGGTTTGATTAGAGGCACTTCCGGTCCAGCTGAGGTCACTTCCGGTTTATTTAGGGTCACTTCCGGTTTAAAAAGGTCACTTCCGGTTTAAAAAGGTCACTTCCGGTTTGATTTGGGGTCACTTCCGGTTTACCTAAGGTCACTTCCTGTTTACCTAAGGTTACTTCCGGTTTGATATGGGTCACTTCCGGTCTATTTGGGTCTTCCGGTCTGATTAGAGGCAATTCCAGTCTAGCTGAGGTCACTTCCGGTTTATTTGGGGTCACTTCCGGTTTACCTGAGGTCACTTCCTGTTTAGCTGAGGTTACTTCCGGTTCGATTTGGGGCACTTCCGGTTCATTCTGGGTTCATTGGGGGCACTTCAGGGTGAATCCAAGATGGCCGCCACACTGGAAGTGAGGGTGAAGGAGGTGAATATGGTAAGCATAAGGTAAACAAAGTGAATAAAGTTGGAATGGGTTGAATCGGTTGAAAAATGTGGAAAAAAAGAGTAGAAAACGAAATTGTAGAGAATTTTTGGTAAGTGGAAAGTTGTGGAATAGACAGGCAAAAGATGAACAGTTGAATGTTGGAACGGATTGATGTGGTTAAAAAATGTAGAAGTGAGAGCAAATGTTGAATCCCCATAGAGAATGAATGGGAATTAAAAGAAAAAGCAATTGTGCCAAAATTTTTTGAAATTTGGAACAAAAGGAAAAAAAACGGCTTCAGGAGGTTCACTTTTGGGGTTAAAATCTTGAAACGGGTTTAATCGGGCAAAATTTGCAAAAGTTAGCGCAAATGTAGGTATTTAGGGCACTTAATGTTGAAATATGGTCACTTCCGGTTTGATTTGGGTTACTTCCGGTCCATTTGGATCACTTCCGGTTTGATTAGAGGCACTTCTGGTCTAGCTGAGGTCACTTCCGTTTTATTTGGGGTCACTTCGGGTTTAAAAATGTCTCTTCCGGTTTGATTTGGGGTCACTTCCGGTTTACCTGAGGTCACTTCCGGTTCATTTGGGGTCAATTCTGGTTTGATTTGGGGCACTTCCATTTCATTCCGGGTTCATTGGGGCACTTTAGGGTCAATCCAAGATGGCCGCCACTCTGGAAGTGGGGGTCAAGGGTTGAATTGTGAAAGCATAATGGAAGTGAGGGTGAAGGGGGTGAATATAGTAAGCATAAGGTGAACAAAGTGAATAAAGTTGAAATGGGTTGAATTGGTTGAAAAATGTAGAAATTAGAAGGGAAAAACTAAATTTTTGGAAAATTTGGTGTGAATTTCAAAATTGAAATTTTGGTAAGTGGGAAGGTGTGGAATAGGTAGGCAAAAGATGAACAGTTGAAAGTTGGAAAGATTTGAATCGGTGGAAAAATGTAGAAATTAGAAGTGAAAAACTAAATTTAGTGAAATTTTGCAAAATTTTGTGCAAATTTTAAAAGTGAAAACGTGAAATTTTTGAATTTGGCAAGTTTGGGAATGTCCCCAATGTGATTTGAATGTGTTGAAATAAGTGAATTTCAAACTGGAACAACAAAAATTTGAAATGTTGAATCTGCCATTAAGAATGAATGGGGAAAAAATTGCCATAAAATCGTGAATTTTGTGAAAACGGAAAATTTTTTGAATGAAAAAAATGTAAGCAACCGTGTCATGAATATTTGGAATAAGTGAAAAGTGGAATGGAGTGAATCGGTTGAAGTATGTGGAAGTAGTTAACGGACTAAAAAGTTACAAATGTGTCAGATCATATTGCCGGACCCTGTGTATATAAGTTAAAGTTAAAGTCCCAATGATCGTCACACACACATCTGGGTGTGGTGAAATTTATCCTCTGCATTTAACCCATCCCCGTGTGAATTTGATCCATCCCCTGGGGGAGAGGGGAGCAGTGAGCAGCAGCGGTGCCGCGCTCGGGAATCATTTGGTGATCTAACCCCCCAATTCCAACCAATGATGCTGACTGCCAAGCAGGGAGGCAATGGGTCCCATTTCTATAGTCTTTGGTATGACCCGGCCAGGGTTTGAACCCACAACCTTCCAGTCTCATGGCGGACACGCTACCATTAGCTGGTATATATTATATATATATATATATATATATATATATATATATATATATATATACATATGTATGTATTATACGTGTGTATATAGGCGGCTCGGTGGCGAACTGGGTAGCAGGTCCGCCTCACAGTTAGGAGGGTGCGGGTTCGATTCCACCTCCGGCCCTCCCTGTGCGGAGTTTGCATGTTCTCCCCGAGCCCGCGTGGGTTTTCTCCGGGCACTCCGGTTTCCTCCCACATCCCAAAAACATGCTTGGTAGGCCGATTGATCACTCCAAATTGTCCCTAGGTGTGAGTGCGAGTGTGAATGGTTGTTTGTCTCTGTGTGCCCTGCGATTGGCTGGCAACCGGTTCAGGGTGTCCCCCGCCTACTGCCCGATGACGGCTGGGATAGGCTCCAGCACGCCCGCGACCCCCGTGGCGGTTCAGAAAATGGATGGATGGATGGATGTGTGTATATATACATGTGTATATATATATATATATATATATATATATATATATATATATATATATACACACACACATATGTGTGTGTATGTATATATATATAATATGTATATACGGCTGACTAGCTCAATCATTAAGTCACATGACTTACAAACGGGAGACCCGGGTTCGATTCCCGGCAGGGGCACAATATGAGCAATGAGCGATTACCTTACCAACAGTCAGCGTGGGTCCTTAGGCAAGACCCTTAACGATACCGCCTACCTCAGAGATAATGAGAGTACAAGAAACAAAAGACATGCCGGCTCAGACGTCGCCCGGACAAACAAGGTCTGCGTCAGGTGCTGGGGAACCAGAGCACCCTGATGAAAAATGGGCTACTGGAACAAGACACAAATGGGCGAGATGCGAGAATAAGGATCTGTTGGAATGCTACTACTCCAGCAACCCGAGCGAGAGGGGTTACATGCGGAGAATGCGGGAACAATGGCAACTTCGATACCCAAAGTCAACACTATCGCCCAAGCAACTAGTAGCTCAATGTTCCAATATCCATAAACGGCACCTGCTATCACAGCTCGAGATTGATGAGATACATAGCGAAGGTCAACCAGAGCACCAGGTCAGAGACTAGTTAAATCCATGTAGAAGTCCAGAGGTTGGGTACGAAACCCCAATAAGCACACTCAAGCTCAACGAGGCAGCAACTGACCTGAAGAACAAGATCACGGTGAGAATGAATGCTCGGGAACCTAGATACACACTGCAGAGGCTAAGTGAAGTACCCTCAGAAAGTCTCCTAGAAGATGTGAATGCAGCACTGACAACAATTCCTACGGTTACCATCACTGAAACCAATGAGCTGATATACACCTCAGCAGCTGTGATCCTAGAAATGCTTGGCTACAAGAAGAATGACCATATGCGACCACAACAGTGCCCACCATGGAAGAGAAGGCTGGAGGCCAAAATCAAGATAGCACGGAGATAAGTGAGCCAAATGGCAGAGGCCCAGAAAGGTGCAATGAAAAAGCAAGTTCCCAAGAAATACAGCCAGATGCCCATACCTGAAGCACTCGAAACTGCCAAACAAAGACTCCAAGCCTTGGCCAGCCGCCTAAAGAGGTACACAAGAGAGAATGAAGCCAGACGAATAAACAGGTTGTTCACAACACAACCAGCGAAAGTGTACGCTCAGTAGAGCAGACCCACCAAGGCTGGAAACTGAACAGTACTGGAAGGATATATGGGAGCGGGAGCCATCACATAAGAAGGATGCACAGTGGCTGGTGGCTCTGATAAAGGACCACAGCAAGCTCCCTGAACAGAACCCAGTAACCATCACAGTGGCAGACATCCAGAGAAGAGTCTCAGGAATGAAAAACTGGACAGCACCAGGCCCTGACATGATCCACAGCTACTGGCTCAAGAAACTTACAACTCTCCATGAGCGCCTGGCAGCACAAATGAACCAGCTGCTAAGGGATGGGACTCACCCTGAATGGCTAACCCAAGGGCGTACGATCCTGATCCAGAAGGATCCTTCAAAGGGTACAGTCCCATCCAACTACCGGCCAATCACCTGCCTCTCCACAACATGGAAGCTGATGTCGGGCATAATATCAGATAAGATCAGCGGGCACATGGATCAATACATGAGCACTGCTCAGAAAGGGATTGGTAAAAATACCAGAGGAGCAAAACATCAACTCCTGGTGGATAGAACAGTCACCCAAGACTGCAGAACCAGACGTACCAACCTGAGTACTGCCTGGATTGATTACAAGAAAGCATATGACTCAATGCCACATACTTGGATCACTGAATGCTTGAGGCTGTACAACATCAATGGGACTCTGAGAACCTTCATCGCCAACTCGATGAAACAGTGGAAAACCACACTTGAAGCCAATGGCAAGCCACTTGCACACGTGACCATCAAATGTGGTATATAACAAGGAGACGCTCTGTCCCCAATGCTGTTCTGTATAGGACTGAACCCCCTCAGCCAAATAATCAACAAGACGGGCTATGGATACCAACTCAGGAATGGGGCCACCATCAGCCACCTCCTCTACATGGATGACGTAAAGCTGTACGCTAAGAACGAGCGGGACATTGACTCCCTGATCCAAACTACCAGGATCTACAGCTCTGACATCGGAATGTCATTTGGACTTGAGAAATGTGGCCGCATGGTGACTAAAAGAGGAAAGGTAATCCACACAGAGGGGGTCTCACTCCCAGAAGGAACAATAGCAGACATTGAGGACAGCTACAAATACCTTGGAATTCCACAGGCAAATGGCAACCTTGACAAGGAAACAAGGAAAGCAGCCACAGCCAAATACCTCCATCGAGTAAGGCAAGTCCTAAGAAGTCAGCTCAACGGCAAGAACAAGTCCCTAGCCATTAACAGCTACGCCCTACCAGTAATCAGATACCCTGCAGGAATCATACGGTGGCCAAAGGAAGATATACAGACCACAGATATCAAGACACGGAAGCTCCTAACCATGCATGGAGGGTTCCATCCCAAGTCCAGCACCCTGAGACTGTACACTAGCCGTAAAGAAGGAGGCCGAGGACTAGCGAGCGTGAGAGCCACTATCCAAGATGAAACATCCAAGATCCATAAGTACATCAAGGATAAGGCCCCAACGGATCACGTGCTCAGTGAATGTCTCAGACAATGGGCATCAAAGGAAGATGAGGTGCTGGAGGGACCATCATGGGAGGACAAGCCCCTACATGGGATGTACCACCGAAACATAGCTGAAGTGGCTGATATCCAGAAATCCTACCAATAGCTAGAAAGAGCTGGTCTGAAGGACAGCACAGAGGCACTGATCCTGGCTGCACAAGAACAGACCTTGAGCACCAGAGCAATAGAGGCCCAAATCTACCACACCAGACAAGACCCCAGGTGTAGATTGTGTAAAGAAGGTCCTGAGACAATCCAGCACATAACTGCAGGGTGTAAGATGCTGGCAGGTAAAGCATACATGGAGCGCCATAACCAAGTAGCTGGAATAGTGTACAGGAACATCTGTGCAGAGTATGGACTGGAAGTCCCAAGATCCAAGTGGGAAACACCTCCAAAGGTGGTAGAGAATGACCAAGCCAAGATCCTCTGGGACTTCCAGATCCAGACAGACAGAATGGTAATGGCGAACCAACCGGACATTGTGGTGGTGGACAAAGAGCAGAGGAAAGCCGTTGTGGTTGACATAGCCATCCCAAATGATGGTAACATTAGGAAAAAGGAACATGAGAAACTTGAGAAATATCAAGGGCTCAGAGAAGAGCTGGAGAAGGCCTGGAGAGTGAAGACTTCAGTGGTACCTCTGGTCATTGGAGCACTAGGGGCAGTAACCCCCAAACTGGAGGAGTGGCTGAAACAGATCCCAGGAAAAACATCTGACATCTCAGTCCAGAAAAGTGCAGTACTAGGAACAGCAAAGATACTGCGTAGAACCCTCAAGCTCCCAGGCCTCTGGTAGAGGACCCGAGCTTGAAGGGAAAAAGAGACCACCCACGGGGGGTGAGGAAAAAGTTATATATATTTGTTGTTAGGAGAACGTTTAGCCATTGTATAAGACAATTTGGTGTCTAACCTCATGAGGATAAGCGTTCAGAAAATGGATGGATGCTGTGTTTGTGATAAAGCTATCTTGATTTGCTATATTAGTGAAAAAATCTCAATGCTTGAAACCAACATCCCATGACTAATGGAACAACTTAGTTCTACAGAGGATCTGCTGCCATAGAGAGCTTAGTGAGTCTCAATGCACTGTCGAAAGTACCTCCCTCCCGTCCTTGTCAATATTACCTTTCCTGTTCAGGATCACATGGTATGTAGAACCAAAAGTGCCAAAAAGGACGCATGCATGGTGGACGCATGCATGGTGGACGCATGCATGGTGGACGCATGCATGGACGCATGCATGGACGTAAATGTTTTATTTATTGATTAAAATTGAATTCAATAAATCAAACACATGTGCCATGAAACAAGATAGATAGATAGATAGATAGATAGATAGATAGATAGATAGATAGATAGATAGATAGATAGATAGATAGATACACTGCTCAAAAAAATTAAGGGAACAGTTTTTTATCAGGGTATGGCATGAATTCAATTACAGTTTTCTGATAAGGTTTTGGTCAGGTACGCGGCAGGGGGGGTTGTTAATCAGTTTCAGCTGTATTGTTGTTGATGGAATTATCAACAAGTGCACTAGAGGGGCAACAATGAGATGGTCCCCAAAACAGGACTGGTTTTGCAGGTGGAGGCCATTTCAAATTCCTCCCTCTTGATCTTTTTTAACTGGTTTTCCACAAGTGTTGGCTTTACCTAGAGTCATTATCACGAATGGGAGCATGAGGCGATTTCTTAACCCTCCTGAAGTTGAGCAGATTGTCCAACTCCTCCAGGATGGCACATCCATGCGTGCTGTTGCAAGAAGATTTGATGTGTCTCCCAGTACAATCTCCAGAGCATGGAGGAGATTCCAGGAGGCAGGCAGTTACTCTAGGAGAGCTGGACAGGGCCGTAGACGGTCTTCATCCAATCAGCAGATCTGCTGCTTTGTGCAAGGAGAAACAGGTTGAGCACTGCCCGAGTCCTACAGAATGACCTGCAACAGGCTACTGGTGTGAATGTCTCTGTCCAAACAGTCAGAAACAGACTTCACGAGGGTGGCCTCAGGGCACGACGTCCTGTAGTGTACCCTGTGCTCACTGCTCAATGCTGTGGAGCTCGATTGGCATTTGCCATAGAACACCAGAATTGGCAAGTCCGCCACTGGCGCCCTGTGCTTTTCACAGATGAGAGCGGGTTTACCCTGAGCACCTGTGATAGACGTGAAAGGGTCTGGAGAAGCCAAGGAGAGCGCTATACTGCCTGCAACATCATTCAGCATGACCGGTTCGGTGGTGGGTCAGTGATGGTCTGGGGAGGCATTTCCATGGAGGGACGAACAGACCTCTACAGGCTAGAGAACGGCAGTCTGACTGCCATTAGGTATCGGGATGAAATCCTTGCACCCATGGTCAGACCCTTGTGCAGTAGGTCCTGGGTTCCTCCTGATCCACGACAATGCCCGGCCTCGTGTGGCAGGAGTATGCAGACAGTATCTGGAGGATGAAGGAATTAACACAATTGAATGGCCCTCACGATCACCTGATCTAAACCCGATAGAACACCTCTGGGACATAATGTTTCAGTCCATCAGACGCCGCCAGGTTGCTCCTCAGACTTTACAGGAGCTCAATGATGCCCTTAGACAGATCTGGGGGGACATCCCACAAGACACCATCCGTCGTCTCATTAGGAGCATGCCGCGACGTTGTCAAGCATGCATAAAAGCACTTGGGGGCCGCACAAGATATTGAAAATAATTTTGAGTTGCAGAAATTGAATTTAGGCAAAATGGACAAGCCTGCCACATCATTTTTTCACTTTGATTTTTGGGGTGTCTATATACTGAGCCGTTTGTAGGCTGAAAACTTTTATTTCCATCAAAAGATGTGGCATCATTTTGTTCCTGAGACAAACTGTCCACATCACTATAGAAATCCATTGAAATCTGATGTATTTTCAAAGTGTTCCTTTAATTTTTTTTGAGCAGTGTAGATAGATAGATACTTTGATACTTTGTTGAACCCCGGTGGAAATTCAGGAGCCAACAGTTAGATACAGTAACACACAGATAGATAAACAGAGACAATACTAACATCGATAACAGAAGATAGCATATTAATAAATAATTAATAGATCAAATAAATAAATAGATCAAATGAATAAACAGTTTAATAATTAATATTAAAATAAATAAACAGTGTCACTTTCATGAGCGCGCCCCCAAACCCTGCGACGAGTTAAAAATTATCACGGCATCGGGAAGGAATGAACCCCTCAACCTCTCCGTGGAGCAAGACGGTGTCAGCAGCCTGTCACTAAATCTGCTCATCCGCCCAGTGATTGTGCTGTACAGTGGGTGTTCGGGGTTGTCTTTGATAGACAGCAGCCTCGCCAACACTTGCTGACCTGCTGCAGATGCCAGGTCAAGTAGCTCCGTGCTCACAACAGCAGGCGTGTTCCTCACTAGTTTATTCGCCTTCACCTTCACACTAATAATAATAGTTAGAGCGAGCACCACTCTGTCTACCCTAACAATAATAATTCATTCAATTTATATAGCACTTTTCAAGTACCCAAAGACGCTTAGTTGATTTATGTATTCACACCAACGAAGAACAGAATGGCGCCACCCAACGTATCAGAGTATGCCACTGGTTGCCAGCACACAATTCAACAACCATTCGCACTCTCATTTACAAGGGGAATTTAATTAATTGACACATTTAATAACACATTGGTTTATTTAATTCCATATTTAATTAATGATATGTCCACACTGTTTGGTATCCAGTAGTGTCCAGTCTCTAATCAGGTAAGTTATTGTGTATTTGCATAGGTGAGCTGATGACTGGTTGTGCCGACCGACAGGTATGGATGGGTTTTTGTATGTGTATGTGGGATATATGTCTCGGAGTGCGAGTGTGGTTTCTGGAACAGAGAAGAACAAGTCACCAACGACTCTCAAGGATGATATAAGGCATATTAAATCCAGTGAATGGGCCCAAATAACGTCATATGGTCTGATAATGTAGTGCTAGCTAATACGCACACGGAGGCAGCAAGAGAACTTAATCTTGGCTGATAGGATAATTAATTCACATCAGATGGCGACACCACTTACCTCATATGGAGCCACCTGCAGGAAACCCATTCCTTGTAACAGTTATAGTGAATAATTTGCTTTATGTTTATTATTTTTTTAATTTATTTTTTTAGATTGAACAACCATAATGCCATTATTTATTGATTGCATTTTGCATAGTTGACCTTCTCATGGCCCTCAAGTCTTTAAGTATCAGGACATTTGAACATATTACAAGTCAGGATTTGTTCCAACTATAAATTACATTCTTCCATGACGCTTATGAATTCCAAATAGAAATCACTTAAAATTAATGTCTTGACATTATTTACTGTAAATGTAGTCATTATTGCCTTAATTTATTTATTTGTCATAATGTTGAGGTTGAACGCAGCACAGGAAACTTGAATGCGTTGAAAAATGTCTTTGTGCAGGTTAAGCGGCGAAAAGGTAAAAGAAGCACTGAATGACTACACAACTGCAACGTCTTTACAGCTGAGGTTGGATGATTATAAGTATTATTTGACTGTCCGAGCATTCTTCAATGGAACCTGGTCTCCAGAGTCTGAAGAAATCTCGTTCACTCCTTTTGAACAAAGTATGTAAGCATGCACATTTTTACATGAAAACCTTTGTTTAATCCCACTTAAAACATGAAGCATATGGTGCAAAAATATGGTGATAAAAGTTTCATTTACTATTAGGTGCAGCAATGGGGCCTGACATCTTCTTTAGTGGTCTAGTTTCTTTAGTTGTTTACTTCTGTAAACACTGTGCCACGTGATGTTTTTTTGTGTGTGTACTTAACACGTTTTTTGTGCGTATGTCACATCATGGATGTGTTGCGTTCAGAATTACTGTATTTTTCGGACTAAAAGTCGCTCCGGAATATACGTCGCATTAGCCATAAAATGCACAATAAAGTGAAAAAAAACCATATATAAGTCACCCCGGAGTATAAGTAGCATTTTGGGGGAAATTTATTCGACAAAATACAACACCAAGAACAGACATGAACAAGCAACAACAGGCTAAACGATAGGTATGCTAACGGGACATAAACACAAACGAAGAGCTGAGAACGGGCCTGACGTAACATTCTGAGTTATTCAAATTACTATTACATAAATAACACGTTTATCAAACTATCTGTGTCACTCCAATTCATTAAATCCATCGAGCGTCCTTTATGGAAACAATGCCGCGTATTCGCCGCCCCGCTGACGTCTAAATATACTAAATATTCCACAGACCCATATAACGATATATACAGTATACATCAAATAACTATCATATAAACAACATTATCATCAAAGCATCTGTGTCACTCCAAATCATTAAATCTATCGACCAAATTCCTCGTCCTTTGTCAACAACGCCGCGCGTGCGCCGCCGACGTCGTTATGCCACAGATTAGTATATAACTATATTGTAGCGTTAACAAAGTACCGGGAAAGACGTGGGTTTGGTAAACGGCTCTTTATTTAACAAAACAAGATTTCAATGAGCCAACAACTACTGAGCTGTAACGATAAAAACATATACAGGTTGCTACACGAAATAAAATATATCAAATAACTATCATATAAACAACAATATCAAACCATCTGTGTCACTCCAAATCATTAAATCCATCGATCAAATTCCTCGTCCTTTGTCAACAACGCCGTGCGTGCGCCGCTGACGTCAGCCTCATCGTTATTCCACAGATCTAGAATATAATAATATCGTAGCGTTAACAAAGTACCAGGAAAGACGAAGAAGTTGCTACAAGAAATAAAATATATCAAATAACTATAACATAAATAGTTCACCGCCACACGGCCCCAAGCACCGGCGTCGACTTCCAGGCGTATGGCGGCGTGGACTTCCATCCCCGGAGGTGGCACTTCCAGCCACGGAGGTGGAAGAGAGCTCCATAGAATAGGACCAGGCGTGCGTAAAAGCCATGTCCGAGCCCCATCCACCGTCCCCGGACAGCCACCCGGCCGAGCGCCGGCCCGCGACTTCCATCCACGGAGGTGAAAGAGAGCTCCGTAGAGTAGGACCGGACATGTGTAAAAGCCATAATAGTTTTTCAAACGTTCTGTGTCACTCCAAATCATTAAATCCTTCAAACTCTTCATCCTCCGTGTCACTTACAAACAAAGCCGCTAATGATGCCGGTAGTATGTGGGGCCCTTCGTCATCTTCGTCATCCCGTGATCGAATCCTTTGTCCTTTATGTAAACAACCGCCACGCCGCGCCGCTGACGTCACTTGCAGTTCCAACTACAGTAATCCCTTGCTACATTGCGGTTCATTTATCGCGGTTTCACTTTTATTATTTTTTTTTATTTTTTTTTAAGTTTGAAAATTTGTGAAAAAAATCACATATAAGTCGCTCCTCAGTATAAGTTGCTCCCCCCACCCAAACTGTGAAAAAACCCGTGACTTGTAGTCCGTAAAATACGGTAAAAGTTTTTGTGGAAAATAATAACACATGACACATTGGCTGTGAGAGTGGGAAGTTCATTTGTTAAAGCAAAGGTTCAGTTTATAAGCCTTTCACAAGTGACATGTAGGCATCTTATCAAATGCACAAGGGCATCATATATGTACGCTAGCAACAGACAGTAATTACGCTTGAGCGCAATGGCTTTAATTTAATAGATAATGGCTTTAACTAATTCTCCAAAATTATCACATTTGATTTTGTAAGAAGAATAACCACATAAAAAATGAGGATTTGGCAAAAAATCCCAATTGGGCATCAAGCCCTGCTGTGTGAACGCAACCTATGTTAAAAAATATGTTCTCTTATTGTTCCTAGCTCTGATAGGTCCTCCAAAGGTAATGGTGACTGACTGTGGCAACTGCATTCTTATCAACATATCCCTGCCCAAGGCTGACAAAAGCTCAGGAATACCAAACAATGACATCCTGGCCTTCTACAAAGGAAAGTTCAGGGTCTTGTGGAAGAAATCTAACAAAACTGAGGTAAGGAATTATACTCACAGATATAAAAGTACAGTAATCCCTCGCTACATTGCGGTTCGTCTATTGCGGTTTCACGACACCGCAGAATTTGTTTCCAAATTAAAGAAAATTAAAATTCTAAATAAAACTTGTAATTTGGGGAATTATGGCTCGGAAGTTGCCCACACACCAGCAGAAGGCAGGGAGGACCCACACAATTGTAGTGCGTACACTTGTACCTTTTTATAAAAAATCTTTTATAGTCACAAAGATTCATATATTATATTATATTATATTATATTATATTATATTATATACATATATATATATATATATATATATATATATACGTATATGTATGTATGTATGTATGTATGTATATGTATGTATGGCATCGTGAAAAAAAAGTCCTCCTCCCATTCCCTATGAAAGTGATACTTTTTTAAAAACCCTTTTACTATGTGTAGTTGCCCCACTCATTTTTATACCCTTTCTTAAGTTTAAGAGAAAAAACAGGGTTCTGACAATTGGAGGGAACTCGCGAGCTAGCGTGTTAGTGTTGTGTTGTTAGCGCCGTTTTTGCGCACGCGTCAAATACGAAAAAAACCCAAAAATATTTTAATGTCACGTGATCGACCAGTAGTGGCCAGGCGATCGACCGGTCGATCGCAATTGACGTATTGGGCACCCCTGATCTAGGCCAAATCCAACACTCTTTCACACACCATCTTAACTCGTCAGGTGTTGGTCAGTTTACTGAGATCTGTAGCGGGCTTTGTTAATGTTCATGATGCTGAAAGTCTGCTCACACACATAAGTTGAGCCAAACAATGCCAGTATCTTCTGTGCCGTCCTCCGGAGGTTTGGAAATGTGGCTTCGTTAAGTGAAGCATAAAAGTCTTTCAATTTAAGAGATCTGAACTTCTCTTTTGAGACGGAGTCAGACTGAAGATCGATCAGCTCCAATTGTAACTCATGCGGTGCTGTTTCGTGTTTTTGTGACAGGGGACAGGACACCAACTGAAGTGACTTTTCAATTTTTTCAAAATCAGTCAACCGACGGCAGAATTCTCTGTGCATGTCGTCCAGTGATTTGCAGTATTTCTTCACGTTTCGGATGGCCTTCTGCATGGCCAGTGTGGGAAAATGTGCAAAAGATTTGTTTGACATTTGCCTGGAGAATAAAATCAGCTTGGATTTGAAGGCTCTCACATTTGTGTACATGTCATGCACAAACTGATCTTTCCCCTGCAGCTTAACATTCAGCTCATTCATGTGTGGCAATATATCCACAGCAAACGCAAAGTCACAAAGCCAGTCCTCATCACTTAGCTCTGGAAATTCGGCGGATTTCCCTATTAGCTCCAAAAACGAACCAATCTCCTCTTTGAGCTCCCACGCTCGTTGGCACACTTTCCCCAAACTTAACCAGCAGACACAAGAGTGGTAAAGTAAGTCCTGGTGATCCGCATCAGGTTCCTCTAGGAACGCAATGAACTGACAGTGAAATAAGTCCCCTTGTTCGTTTGAAGTTAACAAGTTTTACAACTGGATCCACAACATGATTAAGGTGCAATACAGAGTTACACAGAGATTCTTAATGAATGATGCAGCGAAGAAAAATAACATCCTGGTCAGTGTTTTCTTCTTTCACTTTATCCTGGATTCTCTTCAGCAGCCCGACGTTTTTTCCAGTTAAATTTGGCGATCCATCCATAGTGACACAGGCAAGTTTACTCCAAAGCAGCTTCATTCTCTCGATGACAGCAGACACCTGTTCATATAAGTCCGCTCCTCGCGTTTTCCCCTTCAGTGAGTCCATGCTCAAAAGCTCCTCCGTTATTTAAAAAGTGCCATTAATCCCTCAGATAAAAATTAGGAGCTGGGCAGTGTCTTACATGTCGTTGCTTTCATCCAATGCTAGTGAATATAAATGAAAGGACTCCACCTTTTTATTTAACTCGCTGACGATATCTTCGTCAATCAGTTCCACACAGCAAGTCACTGTCCTGCGTGATAAGCTGATTTTTTCAAACTTGCCTTTGCTTTCCGGACACAGAAGATCTGCTGTCTCTACCATGCATTCTTTCAAAAACTCGCCTTCGGAGAAAGGCTTGCTAGCCTTTGCTAACCTGAATGCCAGCAAAAAACTTGCCTTGGTACTTGACTCTTGAATGGAAATTTGTCGGTGAAAATAATTCTGCTGAGTCTGTAAATTAGCTGCCAACCTCTGAGCAGTAGCCGCCCATTCTTGTGTTGATTGCTTGCTCGCGTAGTTAGCATGCTTGGATTCAAAGTGACGGCTGAGATTGTACTCTTTGAAAACTGCAACCGTTTCTTGGCATATCAGACATACAGCCGTTGATCGGACATCAGTAAAATGATATTTTGTGTCCACTCCTTTAGAAAAACTCGGCACTCAGCGTCCACTTTTCTATTCTTTGGTCTGCTCATTTTTACCGGAGGGGGGAAATAGCAGCTGTAATGTTACACTCCAACACTGTCATTGTGACTAGTGTGCCATCTAACGGGGAAACGATGGATTGCAGGTGAAAGGGACATGAATGAGGTTTTTACTATAATTTGGAAAAGTTCGGCGGGCCGGATGAAAAAGCCCGTGGGCTGTAATTTGCCCATGTCTGGTCTAACCTTTAGGACAATGTAGTATTGCTCCAAATGTTGGTTTACATTCCTTTAGAGGTCCATTTTCGCGTGTTAGCATAAATCGCGAATTAGCATCTTTCCGCTAACTCGTTAGCCTGCCCAGTACTTCTTGTTAACATGTTACACGCACACATGTAGTACATATAATATTTATATTTTCAATATTTATACAAAATTTTCTGTATGTTATTTATACTATTAATGTATTATTTACATGTTTGAAGCAATTATTTAATGTTCTAATAATAAAATATGCACTTAAATGGTTTCATATACATTTATTGACATATAGAAAATGTACAGATGAGCGGGTGACCCTACCTCGCGGATTTCACTCATCACGGGGTTTTTGGAACCAATTATCCGTGATAAACGAGGGATTACTGTATTTCTAACTTGCATTTAGTTCACTAAATCTTTATTTGATACTATATAATGGGAGAGAGAAAGAGGGGAAGCAGGAGAGAGGGATAGAGAAAATTAGTCTATAAATCTATAAATACCGTAATTTTCAGACTAAAAGTTGCTCCGGAATATAGGTCGCATGAGCCATAAAATGCACAATAACGTGAAAAAAAAAACCATATAAGTCGCTCCATAGTAGAAGTCGCATTTTGGGGGAAATTTATTCGACAAAATCCAACACCAAGAACAGACATGAACGAACAACAACAGGCTAAACAATAGATATGCTAACGTGACACAAACACAAATGAAAAGCTGAGAACGGGCCTGACGTAACATTCAGAGTTATTCAAATAAGTATTACATAAATAACACGCCCCTCCGTGAGTTGTCACCTTATCGTGGAGGGGTTTGTGTGCCCCTATGATCCTAGGAGCCATGTTGTCGGGGGCTTCATGCCCCTGGTAGGGTCACCCATGGCAAACGGGTCCTAGGTGAGGGGCCAGACAAAGCACGGCTCACAGAAGCCCCTTATGATGAGTGATATAAATGGACTTGGAGCTGTGGCCGTAAGGTCGTTGGTGCCTGTCGTGGCGGCAATCCCCGAACCTGCTGGTGGACACCGGCGGTAAGGGGTGCCGTCAAGCTGAAGAAGGAGTCCTATTGTGCCGTTTTGGCCTGCGGGACTCCGGAGGCAGCTGACAGGTACCGGATGGCCAAGCGGAACGCGGCTTCGGCGGTTGCTGAGGCAAAAACCCGGGCGTGGGAGGAGTTTGGTGAGGCCATGGAGAATAACTTTCGGACGGCTTCGACGAAATTCTGGTGCACCATCCGGCGTCTCAGGAGGGGGAAGCAGTGCAACGTCAACACTGTTTACAGTGGGGATGGCGTGCTTCTGACCTCGACTCGGGACGTCGTGAGTCGGTGGGGAGAATACTTCAAAGACCTCCTCAATTCCACCTTCACGCCTTCCATTGAGGAAGCAGGGCCTGGAGACTCTGAGGCGGATTCTCCAATCTCTGGGGTCGAAGTCGCTGAGGTAGTTAAAAAACTCCTCGGTGACAAGGCCCCGGGGGTGGATGAGATCCGCCCCGAGTTCTTAAAGGCTCTGGATGTTGTGGGGCTGTCATGGCTGACACGCCTCTATAACGTTGCGTGGACATTGGGGACAGTGCCTCTGGATTGGCAGACTGGGGTGATGGTTCCCCTCTTTAAGAAGGGGGACCGGAGGGTGTGTTCCAATTACAGGGGAATCACACTCCTCAGCCTCCCTGGTAAGGTCTATTCAGGGGTGCTGGAGAGGAGGGTCCGTCGGGAGGTCGAACCTCGGATTCAGGAGGAGCAGTGTGGCTTTCGTCCTGGCCGTGGAACAGTGGACCAGCTCTACACCCTCGGCAGGATCCTCGAGGGTGCATGGGAGTTCGCCCAACCAGTCCACATGTGTTTTGTGGATTTGGAGAAGGCGTTCGACCGTGTCCCTCGGGAGGTTCTGTGGAGGGTGCTTCGGGAGTACGGGGTGCCGAGCCAACTGATAAGGGCAGTTCGGTCCCTGTATCACCGATGCCAGAGTCTGGTCCGCATTTCCGGGAGTAAGTCGGATTCGTTCCCAGTGAGGGTTGGACTCCGCCAAGGCTGCCCTTTGTCACCGATTCTGTTCATAATTTTTATGGACAGAATTTCTAGGCGCAGCCAAGGCGTTGAGGGGGTCCGGTTTGGGGACCTCAGCATCGCGTCTCTGCTTTTTGCAGATGATACGGTGCTGTTGGCTTCTTCAGGCCGTGATCTCCAGCTCTCTCTGGAACGGTTCGCAGCCGAGTGTGAAGCGGTCGGGATGAGGGTCAGCACCTCCAAATCCGAGTCCATGGTCTTCGATCGGAAAAGGGTGGAATGCCCTCTCCGGATCGGGGATGAGATCCTGCCCCAAGTGGAGGAGTTCAAGTATCTTGGAGTCTTGTTCACGAGTGAGGGGAGGATGGAGCGAGAGATCGATAGGTGGATCGGTGCAGCGTCGGCAGTAATGCGGACCCTGTACCGGTCCGTTGTGGTGAAGAGAGAGCTGAGCCAAAAGGCAAAGCTCTCAATTTACCGGTCGATTTACGCTCCTACCCTCACCTATGGTCACGAGCTATGGGTCGTGACCGAAAAAACGAGATCCCGGATACAAGCGGCCGAAATGAGTTTTCTCCGCAGGATGTCCGGGCTCTCCCTTAGAGATAGGGTGAGAAGCTCGGTCATCCGGGAGAGACTTGGAGTAGAGTCGCTACTCCTCCACGTTGAGAGGAGCCAGATGAGGTGGCTCGGGCATCTTATCAGGATGCCTCCTGGACGCCTCCCTGGGGAGGTGTTCCGGGCATGTCCCACCGGTAGGAGACCCCGGGGACGACCCAGGATGCGCTGGAGAGACTATGTCTCTCAGCTGGCCTGGGAACGCCTTGGGATCCCCCGGGATGAGCTGGATGAAGTGGCTGGGGAGAGGGAAGTCTGGGAGTCCCTCCTAAAGCTGCTGCCCCCGCGACCCGACCCCGGATAAGCAGAAGAAGATGGATTGATGGATGGATAAATAACACGTTTATAAAACCATCTGTGTCACTCCAATTCATTAAATCCATCGATCGTCCTTTATGTAAACGATGCCGCGTATGCGCCGCACCGCTGACATCGGACTCGTCGTGAGTTGCAGTTCTTAATATTCCACAGACCCATATAACGATATGTAAAGTATCTATCAAATAACTATCATATAAACAACAATATTATCAAACCATCTGTGTCACTCCAAGTCATTAAATCCATCGATCAAATTCCTCGTCCTTTGTCAACAACGCCGCGCGTGAGCCCTGACATCAGCCTCGTCGTTATTCCACAGATCTAGAATATAATAATATCGTAGCGTTAACAAAGTACCAGAAAAGACGTGGGTTTGGTAAACGGCTCTTTATTTAACAAAACAAGAGTTCAATGAGCCAACAACTTCTGAACTGTAACGATAAAAACATATAGAAGTTGCTACAAGAAATAAAATATATCAAATAACTATAACATAAATAGTTCACCGCCACACGGCCCCAAGCACCGGCGTCGACTTCCAGGCGTATGGCGGCGTGGACTTCCATCCCCGGAGGTGGCACTTCCAGCCACGGAGGTGGAAGAGAGCTCCATAGAATAGGACCGGGCGTGCGTAAAACCCATGTCCGAGCCCCATCCACCGTCCCCGGACAGCCACCCGGCCGAGCGCCGGCCCCTGACTTCCATCCACGGAGGTGAAAGAGAGCTCCGTAGAGTAGGACCGGGCGTGCGTAAAAGCTATGTCCAAGCCCCAGCCACCGTCCCTGGACAGCCACCCGGCCGAGCGCTGGCCCCCGACTTGAATCCACGGAGGTGAAAGAGAGCTCCATAGAGTAGGACCGGGCGTGCGTAAAAGCCATAATAGTTTTTCAAACCTTCTGTGCCACTTCAAATCATTAAAACCTTCAAACTCTTCGTCCTCCGTGTCACTTACAAACAAAGCCGCAAATGATGCCGGTAGTACGTGGGGCCCTTCGTCATCTTCATCATCCCGTGATCGAATCTTTGTCCTTTATGTAAACAACCACCGCGCCGCGCCACTGACGTCACTTGAAATTCAAATTACAGTAATCCCTTGCTACATCGCGGTTCGTTTATCGCAGTTTAACTTTTATTTATTTTTTTTATTTTGAAAAATTGTGAAAAAATTCACATGTAAGTCGCTCCTCAGTATAAGTCGCCCCCCCACCCAAACTATGAAAAAAAACGCGACTTATAGTCCAAAATTTACGGTAGTCTATAAATCTGAATAACCTGATACCTAAACCTTGATGGAACTGGCCTCGATTTTATGCGATTTTCTGTCTTACGCGGTTTGGTCATGGACCCCAATCTTTTTTTGTCGCAAATACATTTTCTTTTGAACTGTGACCACTTACCTTAAAACATTTTGAAAAATATTATGTAAACCGTAGTGCTAGTGATTTAGGGTGTACTCAGACTTGAAAAGTCCTTTAGTCCCTTTGTTTGGTCCGGACCAAAAGTGGACTTAAATGTTTTCCTTTGGTGCGGTTCCTATTCAGACTGTACATTTTGAAAATGAAGGATTGTATTCATTCTAATTATCGCCCAATTTTGATCTACCTCTAACAGCGGGGTGCGTCAATTGACGCTCCATCGATGCGACACGTTACCGTCGCACATCACATGTTGCGCACGTCATGTTATCGCGATCGTCTTAATCGAGCGAACGCCCCGATAATGTAATTGTATAAGGATATTGTAGCGGAGTGGCGGCTTGGTGGCGCACTGGGTAGCACGTCCGCCTCACAGTTAGGAGATTCCACCTCCGGCCCTCCCTGTGTGGAGTTTGCATGTTCTCCCCGAGCCCGCGTGGGTTTTCTCCGGGCACTCCGGTTTCCTCCCACATCCCAAAAACATGCTTGGTAGGCCGACTGAGCACTCCAAATTGTCCCTAGGTGTGAGTGCGAGTGCGAATGGTTGTTTGTCTCTGTGTGCCCTGAGGTTGGCTGGACACCGGTTCAGGGTGTCCCCTGCCTACTGCCCGATGACGGCTGGGATAGGCTCCAGCACACCCGCGACCCCCGTGGGGACTAAGCGGTACAGAAAATGGATGGATAGATGGATATTGTAGCAGAGTGACGAGTGTAATTGTATCATAGTTTATGGAGAAAACAATTTAAAAGGGACATTCGACGTGCTGTCAAATCAGTCATATTTAAACTTGCACAATGACGTCGGCATGCGGTCGTGGAGGAAAACGTAAGTTTTGGGGGGAATTTTTAGCAGCATGGGCGATAATTAGAGGTATCAATGTTTTTTATTTGTCATCGCTAACACACACTGAGCGATTATTAGAATATGGGCGATAATTAGAATAAATACAGTATATACATCCATGTTTGGTGATGATCTGTGCTCCCATTGGATAGCAATAACCAGGGTGGCACACAGAGCACATATTTGTGCATTTGGTTCGGATCTTTGTAGTAAAATGTATTCACATCTGAAGCGAACCACACCAGAGTTCGTCGGGAAGCGGACCGACACCACTAGAAAAAGTGGGTCTCGGTCTGTTTCTTCAATCCGCACCAGGATTTGTTTGCGTGTATTCATACCTGCACAAATTGAACCCTGGTCCGTTTAAAGCGGACCAAACAGTCAGGTCTGAATACACCCTTAATTCCCGTAACTAATTTAAAGGCTTTTGATAAGAAGTTAGAACAGCTCTCCATGGTGCGACCACAGAAACGGCGATCAGTTAGGGCTGTTTGATCTTCATGACCATTTATGACTGCTAATAGGATAGGACATCCCTACATGATCGCTAGCCCGATTGGTCAGAATACGTAAGAGGTAAGCTTTTTTTTTTTTTTTGGTTTCTTTCCTATCTTTAGACTTTCTAAAAGACAAACTTTTGGGGTTAACGTGATTCCCCAAAATGTTATAGACCAGGAATCTCCAATTCCGGTCCTGAGAGTACGGTGTCCTGCAAGTTTTATATGTCTCCCTTTGGTGACCTGTGATATAAACAGTTATTTAGTGTAAAAGACAACTTGTGCAGAGCAGCCAGGCGAGAACATTCCAGTGATTGCTCACTGTTTTGCGGTTCGTCTTTGGTAAGTGCATTGTGTTTTTTTAAGAATATTAAATATTAAGGATATTTCGGTGCATCGCGGCCTTTGGCAGTGTCACTTGGAGTGGGGGGCTTTTTCTGCCCATATGACTTTACAGCACACTATTGGCCAGTATTGGAGACGAGACCAATGGGAACATGTTGATCTGTATCCTTGCCGCTGATTGCCATATAGCTGTAAGAGCGGTTCTAACCTCGCTTTATCTCAGCTTCCCACAGTCCTGCTTGTTTTGTCAAAAAGGATGCAGGACAACCAAATGCAACACAGACTCTTTATTTAAAGAAAGGGAAAAATCATTTGCACGCCCCAATGATCCTAGGAGCCATGTTGTCTGGGGCTTCATACCCCTGGTAGGGTCACCCATGGCAAACGGGTCCTAGGTGAGGGGCCAGACAAAGGACGGCTCACACAAGCCCCTTATGAAGAAAAATTTAAATGGATTTCGTTTTCTCTCACCCGGACACGGGTCACCGGGCCCCCCCTCTGGAGCCAAGCCTGGAGGAGGGGCTCGAAGGCGAGCGTCTGGTGGCCGGGCCTTCGCCCATGGCGCCCGGCCGGGCACAGCCCGAAAAGGAAACGTGGGTCCCCCTTCCTATGGGTTCACCACCTGTGGAAGGGGCAAAAGGGGTCGGGTGCAGTGTAAGCTGGGCGGCGGGCAAAGGCAGGGACCTTGGCGATCCGATTCCCGGCTGCAGAAGCTGGCTAATGGGACATGAAATGTCACCTCCCTGGCTGGAAAGGAGCCCAAGCTGGTGTGCGAGGCAGAAAAGTTCCGACTAGACATAGTTGGACTTGCCTCCACACACTGTTTGGGTTATGGTACAAGCCCTCTCGAGAGTGGCTGGACTCCCTTCCACTCTGGAGTTGCCCATGGTGAGAGGCTTTAAGCAGGTGTGGGTATAGTTATTGCCCTCCAGCTGGGGGCCTGCACATTGGGGTTCATCCCGGTGAACGAGAGGGTAGCCTCCCTCCGCCTTCGGGCGAGGGGACGGGTCCTAACTGTTGTTTGTGTCATTGCACCAAACGGCAGCTCGGAGTACCCACCCTTCTTGGAAACCCTGGAGAGCGCTCCTTCTGGGGACTCCATTGTTCAACTGGGTAACTTCAGTGCTCACAATAACAGTGAGACCTGGAAGGGCGTGATTGGGAGGAACCCAATCGGCCCCCCCGATCTGAAGCCGAGTGGTGTTCTATTATTGGACTTCTGTGCTCGACACGGATTGTCAATAGTGAACACCATGTTCAAACATAAGAGTGTCCATGTGTGCACTTGGCACCAGGACACCCTAGCCCGCAGTTCAATGATCGACTTTGTAGTTGTGTCATCGGATTTGCGGCCGCATGTTTTGGACACTCGGGTGAAGGGAGGGGCAAGCTGTCAACTGATCACCACCTGGTGGTGGGTCGGCTCCGATGGTGGGAGAAGATGCTGGTCCGACCTGGCAGGCCCAAACGTATTGTGAGGGTCTGCTGGGAACGTCTTGCAGAATCCCCTGTCAGGAAGAGCTTCAACTCCCACCTCCGGCAGAGCTTTTTCCACGTTCCAGAGGAGGCAAGGAACATTGAGTCCAAGTGGACCATGTTCGGTGCCTCCATTGTTGAGGCAGCCGACTGGTGCTGTGGCCATAAGGTGGTTGGTGCCTGTCGTGGTGGCAATCCCCAAACCAGCTGGTGGACACCGGCGGTAAGGGATGCCGTCAAGCTGAAGACGGAGTCCTATCGGCCCGTTTTGGCCTGCGGGACTCCGGAGGCAGCTGACAGGTACCGGATGGCCAAGCGAAATGCGGCTTCGGCGGTTGCTGAGGTAAAAAAATGGGCGTGGGAGGAGTTTGGCGAGGCCATGGAGAACGACTTCCGGACGGCTTCGAGGAAATTCTGGTCCACCATCCGGCGTCTCAGGAGGGGAAAGCAGTGAACCGTCAACACTGTTTACAGTGGAGATGGTGTGCTGCTGACCCCGACTCGGGACGTCGTGAGTCGGTGGGGAGAGTACTTCAAAGACCTCCTCAATTCCACCGACCCGCCTTCCATTGTGGAAGCAGGGCCTGGAGACTCTGAGGTGGACTCTCTAATCTCTGGGGTCGAAGTCACTGAGGTAGTTAAAAAAACTCCTCGGGGCCAAGGCCCCGGGGGTGGATTTGATCCGCCCAGAGTTTTTAAAGGCTCTGGATGTTGTGGGGCTGTCATGGCTGACACGCCTCTACAGCATTGCGTGGACATCGGGGACGGTGCCTCTGGATTGGCAGACTGGGGTGGTGGTTCCCCTCTTTAAGAAGGGGGACCAGAGGGTGTGTTCCAACTATAGGGGAATCACACTCCTCAGTCTCCCTAGTAAAGTCTATTCAGGGGTGCTGGAGAGGAGGGTCCTTCGGGAAGTGGAAGCTCGGATCCAGGAGGAGCAGTGTGGCTTTCGCCCTGGCCGTGGAACAGTGGACTGGCTCTACACCCTCGGCAGGATCCTTGAGGGGGCATGGGAGTTCGCCCAACCAGTCCACGTGTTTTGTGGATTTGGAGAAGGCGTTCGACCGTGTCCCTCGGGAGGTTCTGTCAAGGAGTACGGGGTGCCGAGCCGACTGATAAGGATGGTTCGGTCCCTGTATCACCGATGCCAGAGTTTAGTTCGCATTTCCGGCAGTAAGTTGTATTCGTTCCCAGTGAGGGTTGGACTCCACAAAGGCTGCCTTTTGTCACCGATTCTGTTCATAACTTTTATGGACAGAATTTCTAGGTGCAGCCGAGGCGCTGAGGGGGTCCGGTTTGCTTCTCTGCTTTTTGCAGATGACATGGTGCTGTTGGCTTCAAGCCGTGATCTCCAGCTCTCACTGGGGCGGTTCGCAGCCGAGTGTGAAGCGGTCGGGATGAGGGTCGGAAAAGGGTGGAATGCCCTCTCCGGATCAGGGATGAAATCCTGCCCCAAGTGGAGGAGTTCAAGTATCTTGGGGTCTTGTTCACGAGTGAGGGCAGTAATGCGGACTCTGTACCGGTCCGTCGTGGTGAAGAGAGACTTGAGCCAAAAGGCAAAACTCTCAATTTACCGGTTGATCTACACTCCTACCCTCACCTATGGTCACGAGCTTTGGGTCGTGACCGAAAGAACAAGATTCCGGATACAAGCGGCCAAAATGAGTTTCCTCTTCAGGGTGTCCCGGCTCTCCCTTAGAGATAAGGTGAGAAGCTCAGTCATCCGGGAGGGACTCGGAGTAGAGCCGCTGCTCCTCCACGTTGAGAGGAGCCAGATGAGGTGGCTCGGGCATCTCATCAGGATGCCTCCTGGACGCCTCCCTGGGGAGGTGCATCGGGCATGTCCCACCGGTCGGAGACCTCGCAGCCGACCCAGGACGCGCTGGAGAGACCATGTCTCTTGGCTGGCCTGGGAACGCCTTAGGATCCCCCGGAATGAGCTGGATGAAGTAGCCAGGGATAGGGAAGTCTGGGAGTTCCTCCTAAAGCTGCTACCCCCGCGACCCGACCCCGGATAAGCGGAAGAGGATGGATGGATGGATGGATGGATGGATGGATGGATGGATGGATGGATGGAAAAAGGAGACAAGGACCGACGGAATGCCGGCAGAGTTGGACGACGAGGCAAGCTGACGAGCAGGTCACCAACCGCGTGTCGTGCATCATTGAAGCAAACAGGCAAAGTAGCAAGCTCGTGTTTGGGGAGAGACAGAAGGTCGAGCCAAAGTCCAGAGTCCAGAGCAGATCATAAAAACAGGCTTTCGCTACACAGTGAATCAGGAAAAAGTCATCACGCTACACAGCAGATCAGGCAAATAGAAATCAGGTGTCATGGCAGAAACAGATGGCAGGCATACGTGTATCAAGGCAGACGAACCCCTCCAGACTGACAGACTTGCTGGCTTTAAACACACGCCCTAATCAGCCAGTAACAAGGGCACAGGTGGCAGTGATTAGCACTGACTTGCGCCCGCAGTTCCTCATTGGATAGGCGCAGGCACGTCAGCCGGCTAGGATTGTGAGAGCAGAGCCAAGCCGTGAGACGTTTGCGGCAGTTTGTGACTTTGTGAGTTTTAGACCTAAAGAATGTTTCTAAAAGTCAGTTTAACATTAAAATGTGTAAGTGTTTAAAATATAAAGTGTTTAAAAATACAAAAAAAGTATTTAAAAATGTAATTATAAAAATCTTGTGCGGATATCGTTAAAATATTGATTCCACAACGCAGATTTTTACTTATCAGTTATAAACGAGGAATCACTGTTCAGTGGCAACTCTACTTACGAACACATACTTACAAACTTTTCGAGATACGAACCGGAGCCTCGAGATTTTTTTGTGTCAATTTACGAACCAATTTTTGGCTTCCGAACCAACACACCAGACCCCCCCCACCCTTTAAATCCATCGATCGTCCTTTATGTAATCAACGCCGCGTGTGCGCCGCGCCGCTGACGTCGGACTCGTTGTCAGTTGCAGTTCAAATTATTCCACAGGCCCATATAACGATATATAAAGGATATATCAAATTCTTATTATACTATAAACAACAATATTATCAAACCATCTGTGTCACTCCAAATCATTAAATCCATAGATCAAAATCTTCGTCCTTTATGTTAACAATGCCGCGTGTGCGCTGCGCCTCCGACGTCGGACTCGTCGTCAGTTGCAGTTCAAATTATTCCACAGGCCCATATAATTATAAACAACAATTTTATCAAACAATCTCTGTCACTCCAAGTCATTAAATCCCGTGATCGAATCCTTTGTCCTTTATGTAAACAACGCCATGTGCGCTGTGCCGCTGACGTCAGTTGCAGTTCAAATTACAGTAATCCCTTGCGACATCGCGGATTTTTGAATTTTGAAAATTTGTGAATAATTTCACATATAAGTCGCTCCTGAGTATAAATCGTCCCCCCACCCAAACTATGAAAAAAAAAATGCGACTTATAGTCCGAAATATATGGTAGTATTTTATATGGACGATAGAAAGACCATAGGAAGCTAAATGACTAGCACGTAAACCTTCGCGCTAGTGATTCAATTTCCGTGACTAATTTAAAGGCATTTAATAAGAAATAGTTGGGGCTGTTTGATCTTTAGTACTGCTTTATCAAAGTGTTTCGAATAGTACATATATGATTCGGAAAGAGGAAAGTTTGCCGAAGCACCTCATCCACACATGCACTCAAGTCAAAGAGCGTGGCCAGACACAGTAGTATAAATGGCTGTTTTAATCTCTCTTCATCTAATTCACATAGCATGCGCCTGATATGACATCGGTGTATTGCTGCTCTTTTAATATAAACGTCAACCGACTTCCATGAAGGGAGGGCCATTCACAATAATTAACGGACCCCTTAACTGCCCAACAACATGCCTGATGTAAATTAAAGTGATAAAGGAACCCTTTGGCTGCCACAAACAAGACTTTCTATATAACACACTTTTGGGCTTAACGCGATTCCCAAATTCTGGACCTCAAAATTGAGCTTTAGGTTTACATTTTTTGTATATAAATTTACATGTGCTGACATTCCTTATGCATGCATATTTTGTTGTACATATTGTTTTAGTGTGTACCGTATTTGCCGGACTATAAGTGCATTGTAAAGAAGAAAAAAAACCATATGTCGCACCGGAGTACAATTTGCATTTTTGGGAGAACTTTATTTGACAAAATCCAATACCAAGAACAGACATGATCAGGCAACAGGCTAAACGATACGGTATGCTAACGTTACATAAACACAAACAAGGAACTGAGAACGTGCCTGACGTAACATTAACAGTTATTCAAATAACTATAACATAGATACAAATTTTTCAAACCATCTTTGTCACTCCAAATCATCAAATCCATCGAAATCTCTGTCCTTTGTGTTAACAACACCACTGCTGAAGTGGTTTCAGCAGCGCATGCACTTCCATAACGGAAGTGCATGCGCCGCTGACGTCGGACTCGTCGTCAGTAGCAGTTCCAATTATTCCACAGGCCTATAGCACTGTATATAAACTATATATCAAATAACTATAACATAAATAACAATTTTATCGAACCATTCGTGTCACTCCAAATAATTAAATGCATCGAAATCTTTGTCTTATGTGTCACTTAAAAAAACAAAACACCACTGCTGACTCCGGAAGTACATGCGGCACTGACGTCAGACTCGTCGTCAGTTGCGTCTCCAATTATTCCACAGATCTAGTATATTGTAGTATTACCAAAGTAGCAGTCAAGTCGTGGGTTTGGTAGCCGGCTCTTTATTTCACAAAACAGTTGAACATACGAGCGGTGTTGCTGACTTCACGGCCTCCCGAGGCAATTGGAAACGACTGAACTCTAACAATATACGAGTTGCTACACTGAATAAACTATGTATCAAGTAACATCAAACCATCTGTGTCACTCCTAATCAGTAAATCCATCGAAATCTTCGTCCTCTGTGTCAATGTCTGTCTGTTGTTATAAACAACTCCTGAAGTCAGTGAATGGATTCAGACTCATTGTCAGTTGCGGTTCAAATTATTCCACAGGCCTAGTGCAAGGATGAGAATCTTTCGCGGATCAGCGGATTTCCGTGTTTTTTTTCCGTTTGAAGTATCATTTTCGTGAATCATGTAGATCTGTTGACAAAATTGTTTTTATATGGGGGGGGGCTGGCAGCAGTATTGCGACAACAGCCGCCTTATTTTCGGCAGCATGTTGGCGCTACTTTCGTCACATCATTTGCCTACTCATTTGCCTAATTAGCAAAAGTTTTAGCTAGTATGGCGAAAGCTTTAGCGAAAAAAGACGAGGATTGTGCCAGGAAAATAAACAAGTCAAACGGAATCAAGAACTACTTCAGATGGGCATGGCTCGAGAGCAGCGTCATCTTGCAACTCGGAACACAAAGACACTCTTAAAGCAATGCGACAGTGAGCGCCCGGCGCGCTGCGGTTGCGCGATCGGACTAAATTAAGCTCCCTGCACACTGAGGTCTACTTAAATTTTGGAAAGTGCATCAGGACTTTAAAAATATTTTCTAAATTTCAGCGACGGCTTTGTCACAATAATGCGATCAGCGCGGTGCAGTTGCGCGGTCGGCACGCACTATGTTCGCGCGTTCGGCGGTGCGCTACAGTTGCGCGATCGGACAAAATTAAGCTCCCTGTGCACTTTGGTCCACTTGAATTATGGAAAGTACATCAGGAGTTTAAAAATATTTTCTAAATTTCAGCGACGGCTCTGTCACAATAATGCAACCAGCGCGGTGCAGTTGCACAGTCGGCGACGCCCTACGGTTGCGCGTTCGGCGGTGCGCTGCATTTGCGCGATCGGACAAAAATGCGCAAATGAAAAAAATGCTCATGAAAGTCTTGGAACGGATTAAAAATGTTTCCATTATTTGTAATCGGAAAAATGGATTAGGAATTCGACCGATTCGCTTCTCGAACCGCCTTCTGGAACAGATTGTGGTCAAAAACTGAGGTTTGACTGTATTATATTCACCTTGGTAGCCCACCAAGCAGGAATATTTTTTCAACAAAACTGTTGAAATTGAGTGATGAAATTAATGGTTTTGGGGTTGCTATACCTATATTGCTTTGGAAATAACGTGAAGTGATCAACTATACTAGTAAGTAAGTAATGTGTTAATTATCAAGTAATAATGCGTTAATAATTTCACATATAAGTCGCTCCTGATTATAAATCGCACCCCCGGCCAAACTATGAAATAAACTGTGACTTATAGTCCGGAAAATATGGTATATAGTTATGTGATTTAGTGAGTAGTAGGTATTTTTTGGGAAAATCATTAAAAAAAAACATTAAATCATTAAAAATATTATGATGAAAAATAACCTCTCTCTCTTTCTCTCCCCCACTCTCTCTCTCTCTCTCTCTCTCTCTCTCTCTCTCTCTCTCTCTCTCGCTCTCTCTCTCTCTCTCTCTCTCTCTCTCTCTCTGCACTGACTATACAGGTGCTGGTCAGTAAATTAGAATATCATCAAAGAGTGGAATTATTTCAGTAATTCCATTATAAAAGTGAAATTTGTATGCTGTGTACTTTCCTTCCACTTAGACTGATGTGTTTCAAGTGTTTATTAATTTTAGTTTTGATTATTATAACTGACCAGCTCAGTGGCCTAGTAGTAGAGTGTCCGCCCTGAGACTGGAAGGTTGTGGGTTCAAACCCCGGCCGGGTCATACCAAAGACTATAAAAATGGGACCCATTCCCTCCCTGCTTGGCACTCAGCATTAAGGGTTGGAATTGTGCTAAGGGAGTCAACCCCTACAGAAAATCAATTTCCCCTTGGGTTGGTGTCAGGAAGGGCATCCGACTGTAAAAACCTTGGCTCCAAAAATATTCTCAGTATGGCATTTCACCCACTGGCCATGGACCACCTCCAGTGGAAGAAAGCCATATTGAGAATCCAGTCCTACCCAGCGGAGTCTGGAAAGTGGACTTTAAAAAGAAGAAAAAAAAATATATATATATTATAACTGAAAGCTTATGAAAACACCAAATTCAGTATCTCCGAAAATTTGAATATTTTGAAAAGGTTCAATATAGAGGCCACCAAGAGCCACAATAATCAGCTGAATAACTCAAAACACCTGCAAAGGCCTTTAAATGGTCTCTCAGTCTTAGTCTCAGAAATACATCAGTCTGTGTGCAGGACATGACGATAATGTACAAGTTTCACTTTTGAATGCAATTACTGAAATAATTCAACTTTTTGACGCTATTCTAATTTACTGGCCAGCACCTGTATAGTCAGTGCAGTCCTCTCGAAGTAACCAACGTGCGAAACAGGCTGGTGTGTTTATATCAATTGTCAGTGAAAGGGGCACTGATAAAATTCCCAACGCTGTATTTGTGCATTCACTTATTTTACCTCTGATTTGCAGGTTTGCAAAACTGAAGCCAGTAGTGTTAAAATTGACAACTTGGAGACAGGCAAAGAGTACTGTGTACAGATTAAAACTGAGATTACCATGAATAATAATACTAAGCCATCAACCTGGGTATGCACCTTCACAAGTACTACTGCAGATTTGATCAGAGGTAAGGTGAACAGTAAAAGCTACCACAGTTTGTAAATTGTGACTTTTTCTGACAGAGTGGAGCCTCCAGTCAGCACATAAAAGCTGAATAATTTTGGAAACTGAAAGAAAACAAAAGGGGGAAATTATGCCTCAGTTGTCAAATAAGGTCAAACTTGGCCTGTGTCTGATGGCGTCTGCTTCAGCATATTTTATTTAACTTAAGGTCAATGAGAATGTCGTTCATGAAACTCACAAAACCAACAAAAATACAGTACAGCAAAAGCTTGGAGCACAGTATGCAGTGCTTGTTTGCTTATGTGTGTGACCTTTTTTCCTTTTGAACTTCATTTATCAAGCACACTTCACCAATTTCAAGGTAGAATTCAAATATTCTCTTCTCTGTATCCAACTGATTAGTCATGCAATTTTGTAATGTTCTAGAATCCCAAATCTTTATTTGGGGACCCTTTACCAGATATGAGCTTAATATTATTTCAATTAGCGTCATAATGTCTTCTGAATGCTAGCCGTAGATTCTTTTTTTCAGACAAATGAAAGAATTTTTAGTTGTTACCTGCTTCTGACAGTTTCGACTGCACATTCCAGTCTTCCTCAGAGTTGTCATCCGACGTGTTGGTGACGTGTCATTTATTCATCAGACCTGTCAAAGTCTGCCGCATATATGGTACACCTAAAATACATAAAAAAGGCATCCGATTACGCCCAATAGTTGGCAGCATTGAATCGGTCACATATAATCTATCAAAAGTACTCGTTGAAATACTCAAACCCCTCCTTGGCACAACAGAACACCACTGCAAAAATGCAAAACAACTGGCACATGAACTTAACAATATAACAGTACAAAAAGATGAAATCCTCATTTCCCACAATGTAGTTTCATTATTCACAGAAAACCCTGTTGACATCACATTACACATTGTACAAGAAGGCCTTAAGGAAGACCGGACCCTCAAAAAACGCACAAACCTGACAGTTAGTGAAATCACCACATGACTTAATTTTGTTGCCAAAGCCACATACTTCCATTTTAAAAACATAATATACACACGGACAGAAGGATTCACAATGCTATGTGAACTATCCGCCATAATGAGCAGTTTTTACATGGAGGACCTAGAAACCAAAGCCATCAACACAGCACCCACTCTCTGCAAACCCACACTTTGGAAAAGATATGTTGATGACATCCTGGAAAACATTTAATCTGGACACACACAAGAACTCACCAACCATCTGAACACCATGTACAACACTGGCAACATACAATTCACACACAAGGAAATAAACCGGACGATATCTTTCCTGGACATGAACATCCACCACAAAGATGACGGCAGCATCAAGATTACAGTATACAGAAAACCTACTCAAACGGACCAATACCTCCTCTGGACGTCAGAACACCCTACAGCACACAAAATATCAGTAGTCAGAACATTATACGACCGGACCACCATCATAACTGAAGAGAAAGAGACAGGAGAAGGAAAGACACGTTGAACAAGCTCTCACACTGTCAATATCCAAGATGGGCCATAAACAAAGGAAAACAACAAATCAAAAATAGAGGACAAGACAAGGAAAAGGAATACAAAACGTACACAACAGACAGAGAAACCATTAGACATCATAATTTTACCAAACATCCGAGGGATAACGGAACCAATACAACGGGCAATGAAGAGACATCACATCAACACAGCCATCAAACATTACACCAAACTCCAACAACTACTCGTGCATCCCAAAGATAAAATAACACCGGAACAAAAGTGCAACACTCTCTACGAGATACCGGGCAAGTCATGCAACAAAACATACATTGGGGAAACAGACAGGTCATTCAGCATAAGGAAAAGGGAACATCAAAAAGAATGCGGAAAGTAGACAGTGGGGCAATTCACAAGGGCACTGAGAGAAAAGGCAGAACAAGAAAACCTCAAATCAGCCATCACAGATCACTGCAAGAAAAACAATCACATCATGGATTGGGACGGGGGAAAAATCACAACAAAATCCAAGAAATTTAAGCGGTGGATCAAAGAGGCCATCAAAATCAGGAAGTGGGCTAGCAGGATCATCAACAGAGACGAGGGGGCGTACACCCTATCGCACACCTGAGATTCCCTTCTCCAAGGATCACCAGGGTCGGTCGGGCCGGCTCGGCGGACTTTGACAGGTCTGATGCGCCGGCCGAATAATAAATGACACGTCACCAACACGTCGGATGACGGCTCTGAGAAAGACTGGAGTGCGCAGTCGAAATTGTCAGCAGCAGGTAACAACTAAAAATTCTTACATTTGTCTGAAGAAAAGAATCTACGGATATGTTCTTAAAATTTTATTATTAGATTAATGAATTACAAATCCTATAATTTGATTATTTTATTATGTATATTTTGTTATTGCACTAATATTTTACTTTCTACAATATTTGATCTTGATTTTCCTTATGTTTTCTGATCTTGTTTGTGTGGTGCTGACAATTTACTGCTAGTGGTGACCTGCTACAGTAACATACAAGTGCTTGAGCAAGGCCACGAATATGCTTGACTTTTTACAACTGTCACAATGGTAAAGGTATTTGGTGGGGCATTTTGTAGTATATTGTCAAACACCCATATGTAACAAAATATACTTTTGAAAGTGGGAGACAAAAGAACTGCCCAAACAGTGTTCCACCAAAATGTTCAAAATACATTCTCAATTTTACATTGAAAGTGCAAGGTGTAAAACGTGGCCTTTGTTTTGAATTAATCATTCATCATATACAATTGTTGCTTGTTTCTTCCTTCAGACTCTTTTCTTTATCTAATGGATTAACATTCTAGGGGCAGTTGAAGGAACAAACATTTCATTTTGCGTCTGTGTGCATGTGTTTTTATTTCCACAGTACCTGTTCCCGGCACATTGATAGGTCTTGGGATTTTTTGCATTGGTGCCTTGATGACATTGACATATTGTCTGTACCACAATGGATTCGCTTCTAAATTTCAAGCAACTCTTCCAAGAGCACTAATTGTAAGTAAAAAAAAAGTGTTTTACAATGTGTTTTGATAAAATGTACAAAAATGAATTAAAACTGTTGCATTGCATTAGGAATTAAAATTGTTTAAAACTGTTAAGTATAATATACAATTCTAGAGGCTGTCAGGAGTAATACAAGTTTTACAATCATTATTACATTAATATAACATCCATCCCGTGTTCACCACCGCAGGGAGAAACCTATCCCACTTGACATTTTTCATTAACTAGCCCAGTTTATTAATTTATTTTTTATCAGGGGGGAATTATAGTACAGTGATCCCTTGTTTATCGCTTATAATTGGTTCCAAGACAAGTGAAAATCCGATTTGCTGTGTAGCGAAAGCCTGTTTTTATGATCTGCTTTGGACTCTGTTTGGCTTGACCCTTTGCCTGTCCTCAATCACAAGTGTGCTACGCCCGTCTGCTTCAATGATTCATGACGTGTGCTCGCTGACCGGCTTGTCAGTTTGCCTCGTCGTCCTGCTCTGCCAGCATTCCAACCCTTGTCTCCTCTTCCCCATTCCCCAAATAAAGAGCTCGTGTTGCATTTGGTTGTCCTGCCTCATTGGTGACAAAACGAAGGGCAAATCAGAGATGCTGCTGATTCTGCTGACGTGAATGAAGTGGAAAAGTGTATACTGAGATAGCGTAGTTAGAAGTGCTCTTACAGCTCTAAGCTGATCAGCGGCAAGGATACAGATCAACACGTTCCCATTGGGCTCGTCTCCTCTACCGGCCAATAGTGCGCTGTAAAGTCATATAGGCAGAGAAAGCACCGCGCTCGAAGTGACGCCGCAAAAAGCCACAATGCACCGAAATAGCTGCAATATTTTATATTCTTAAAAACCCGCGATGCACTGAAAGACGAACCGCAAACTAGTGAGTGATCACTGTACTGACATTTTAATACAGCCCTATAAGTGCCAATGTTGGGTTTGCTTTACTGTCCCTTTAACATCTTCAAGTATGTTTGCTGGAGAGTGTTGGGGCTGACTGGACACACCCTAAAGAGGCTCTCCCTTGCCATGGCCTCACTACCGGGGAAGATGGATGACAACCTTCACGCGGTCTTCCCTGTGAGCAGCAATGTCGGGGTGCAAGACCCGCTTGTAAAACTAATGTCTCCAAACAAACGCAGAGCCGGCAGACTGAGGAATGGCGGACGGCCTGCCATCCCGACCGTCGAAAACCGAAGCAACAAGGTGTGGCAACCTTCGTTTGCACTGGAATAAGCTGGGCAGCCTGTAGCTAATATCCACCAGGCTCCAACATCAAGTGGCTGGTTACTAAAATCCAGGAAACTTCAGTCATCAATGTTTACAAGCCCCACCATCGGAGCTAACCACAACGTCACTCCCATCTGTAACTGCACCCGCAATCTACACAGGCGATTTTAACTGTCAGCACAGACTGGGGGTACAACCACTCAACACCTAGCGGAGTGGCACTGTGCGAATTGGCCTCCAACACTGATGCCCTGCTGCTGTACGACCCCAAGGAACCCCCAACCTTCTTCTCTGCACGCTGGAACACCACCACCAACCCGGACCTGGCCTTCGACATTTGCCGCAGCAACGAACCAAGACCAGAGAGGCGTGTCCTTGACAGGTTCCCCCGCTCACACGACCGACCTTCCATCATCAAAGTTCCATCACTGTTGGAACCGGTGCCAGGGAAGGCTGTGAAGTGATGGAACGTCCGAAAAGCCAAAAGTCGTATGCTGAGAAGATGGAAAGGAGATCAGCCGGCCTGCCAGACCCAGAGTTCACAGATGTGGATGCAGCCTATGCAGCCTACTGCCAGGTCCTCCTGCGTGCGGCAAAGAAGACCATCCTACGTGAGTATAACAGGAACTACATCCCAGGCTGGGATGAGGGGTGTAGCCGCCTCCTGAGTAAACACCAGAGAGCCAGCTCCAGAAAAGAGGAGGACGCAACGGCAGCAGCACTGCTCGAAAAGCTGGACGCCACCTGTAAGGCGAGATGGACAGAAGTCGTTGAATCAATTGACTTCAGTCATTCTAGCTGCAAGGCTGCTTACAGGCAGAAATACATCAGCCCACAGATGCCCAGTCACTGCAGACGCAATCGCCTCCCAACTCCTGAAGAATGGCCACTTGCTGGATGCAGACAAAGACTTTGCACGACTGATATCGCGTGAGGTGTCTTGTATCTCAAGAGCGGCCAACGTCAATTCCAATCTCTCGGGAGCCTTTAGAGCAGAGGAACTCAGTGAGGCCACGAGCAAGCTCAAACCAGGCGAATCCCCGGGCCGTGACAACATCCACCCGGAGTTCGTCATCCACCAGGGCCCAACAACATCTAGATGGCTTAGTGCTTTCTTCACATCATGCTACCGGAAGTTAAAGCTCCCGAAGATCCGGCGTAGGGCCTCTGTGATAGCTCTGCTGAAGCCAAAGATGTGGAGGACCCCGAGTCATACAGGCCCATCTCACTGCTGAGTGTCCCATTTAAGATCTTGGAAAGAATGATACACAGCCGCATAGAGCCAGTGGTGGACTCACAACTCCCACGGGAACAAGCTGGTTTCCGTCGAGGAAGGTCAACCGCAGACCAGATTACCCTACTCTCCCAAGACATCAAGAACAGCTTCCAGGATAAGGAGAAAGCTGGAGTAGTATACCTGGACCTAACTGCCGCATATGACATCGTGTGGCACCTGGGACTCCACCTGAAGCTGCTGAGGACCATACCGGACCGGCACATGGTGCAGTTCATCATGGAGATGCTTTCCAACCGCAGCTTTACTCTCCGAACCAGCAGTGGGCAGTGCAATAGGTTCCAAAGACTGAGGAGCGGGGTACCGCAAGGGTCAGTTCTCTCACCAATGCTATTTAACATCTATATATACGACCTGCCGGACACAGCATCCAGAAAGTATGGCTATGCAGATACCCTTGCCATCATGCTGAGCTGACCAACGTGGAAGGCGACGGAAGACGGCCTGAATGAAGACATGCACACCATGGTAGCATACCTTCGAAAGTGGCGTCTCCAGCTCAGCGTTGGAATGACTGTTGCTGCGTCATACCATCTCAGCACCATGGAAGCAAGGAGAGAACTTGGAGTGAGCATTGAGGGCAAACGCCTGGAGGTTCAACAACCCCCAAAGTACCTTGGCGTGCGTCTGGATCGGACCCTATCCTTCAAACAACACCTTGAAGAACTGAAGGCAAAGGTGACATCCAGGGTTGCACTGATCTGCCGCCTTGCTGGAACAACGTGGGGAGCCTCTGCTAAGACCTTGCGGACATCAACTCAAGCGCTGGTCTTCTCTGCAGTAGATTACTGTGCCCCAGTTTGGAACAGAAGCCCCCATGCCAAAAAAGGTAGATGTGGCAATTAACAACGCCCTCCGAACTATAACAGGATGCCTGAAGCCCACTCCTGTGTCCCTCTTGCCTGTCCTTGTGGAATAACACCGGCCAACCTTCGTCGAGAGGCTGCCACCCTCATTCTCGCCAGGAAAGCAAAAAATAACAACTGGTACATCCTGCACAGCACCACAACAACTCCAGCTCCACCAAGCAGACTCAAGGCGCGCCACCCCTACAACATGGTAGCACAAGAGATGCGCAATTCCATCCCTGAGGACATCTCCAGAGATGCTTGGCTGGCAGCAGCTTGGAAGCAGGAGTGTGAGGCAGCTGGTCCCTCGGGACGCACAAAGGTCTGGATGTGGCCCGCGGGCCGTATTTTGCCCAGGTCTGATTTAAGAACTCGTGTTGGGCGCTTCAACACATCTATGCAGCAGTGGGGACTCGCGGACAGTGCGGCATGCGAGTGCGGTGACCCCGAGCAGACAGCCAACCACATCAACATCTGCCCTCTATATAGACCACCCTCAGAGGCCGGCCTCTTTGACCTGGGACCAGAGATGCTAGCGTGGCTCCACGACACCAAGTTGGAGCTCTGACGTTACACGAAAGAGAGAGACTACCTGCAAGTGGGGCCAAGCAATTTGAATGCTTAAAGAGCTGGGTGGTGACTCAGGTTTGAGACCCTGGCCATCCATACCCAGCTTGCTCTACAGATGTGAAATGTCACCTCTCTGCCGGTAAGGAGTTTGTGTGTGGAGTTGCGTTCTGACTCAATACAGTCAGACTAGCCTCGACATTCAAATCTAATACCAGGACTCTTTGGAGATGTTGGACTCTATTTCACGCTGGAGTTGCCCACTGTGAGGGGCGCCAAGCAAGGGATGAGCATAATTATTGCTCCACATCTCGGTGCCTGTACGTTGGGTTTTACCCTGGTGGATGAAAGGGTACCCCACCACTCCTTTCTGCTAGGGGGTAATGCCTGTGCACCAAATAGCATTTCAGCATACCCACCCTTCTTGGAGTTCTTTGCAGGTGATGTTGTGGAGTGCTCCCTTGTTTTGCTCACATGGACAGTTACAGTGAAACACTTGGTAGAGAGGAATGCCCTACTTGATCATAACCCAAATGGTTTCTCATATTGGACTTCTTTGCTCATGTTGGATTGTCGCTAATGAACACCAGGTTCAAACTTATAGTTGTCTATCCATGCCCCAGTTTAATGGTCGACTTTTTGGTCGTGTCATTGGACTTGCAGCCGTGTGTTTTGACACTCGGGTGTGTCTGTGAACTGATCACCACCTGGTAGTGAGTTGGCTGGTAGTGAGTTGGCTGATGGGAGTAGATGCTGATCTGACCTGCCTGACCCAAACATATATTGAACATCTGGTTAGAGGATCTGGCAGAATCCCCTGTTAGAAGGTATTTCAACTTCTACCTCAGGCAGAAGTTTAACATCCCAGGGGACATTGAGCTCCAGTGGGCCATGATCTGCACATCCTTTGTTGAGGCAAACTAAACCTGTCAATGAAGTGGTGGTCGACTGTCGTGGCGGCAATCCCTCAACCAGTTTGGCGGACACCTGTGGTAGAGAATGCTGTCAAGTCATACTTTTTGGCCCGTGAGAGTGGGAGGCAGTTGATTGGTACGGCAGGCAAGTGAAATTGGTTTAGTGATAAATTAAGGCAAAAACTCAGATGTTGGAGTTCAGTGAGTTCATGGAGATCGAGTTCCCCACTATCTCCACTATCCATTCTCAGGAGGGGGAAGCGGCGCAGTACTGTGGTGTAGTGGCGACTGGGTGCTGCGAACCTCGATCCGCGACATTATGAGTTGGTGGGCAGTATACCTATATGAAGATTTGTGTTTCTCGTGTACTTCAATTACACCAACATTCATTCCTTTGATAAAGTATACTCTGGGAATTTAAGGAGGGCTTTACTGTCTCTGAGGTTGAAGTTACCAAAGGAGTTAAAAAGGTCTTCATTGGCCCAGCCCCTGGAGTGGATGAAATCTGTCCAGAAAGTCTCTGACATTTGTTATTGAATGTGTAGTAAAGATGGGGTAATTAAGGATCAAATTAATTAAATAAGTAAATCATTATCAATTAGCTAGTTCAATAATTATTTTGGTATGAGTGGTGTAAATCAACTGCCAGCAGTATAATCAACCACCACTAGGGGCACCATGTTTTTTTTTCTTATAGTTTAATAGGGTTTTAAACTAACAGAAATCTGAAATCAGTCCTTAGATCCAAAGGCGGCCATAGTTAGTAACTGAATGAATTTGGTTTGGAAAAACTTAGAGGTCCCTAACTTTAATTTAGACACGCACGCACACACACACACACACACACACACACACACACACACACACACACACACACACACACACACACACACACACACACACACACACACTAGCTAGCTATCGGCGGTACTTGGGGATTTGCCCAGGTGCTGAAAAGGGTGGCATCTCTTGCATCCATAGCCACGGGGGAGTGGGGCTTGCACCCCCATCTCCTTAAATTTCTCCCGCAACAAAACGTCGACAAAACCATACTAGAAACCCACTCCGGGGAAGTACCCCCGATGCCAAAATATGGCGCCGTATGAAGGCGGCAAGGCAAAGCCCTCAGGACCCTCACAGCCTGATTGAGGTCAAACCCCGGAGCAACCGGGACGGTATGGGTGCGGCCTTGCGTTGTGGTGGTGCAGAGGTGTCGCTTACCCGATCACGAAACCCTCGGTTGAACCTGAGGCGTTCGGTTCGGGTGGCCGCCTGGAACGTACTCTCACTCCAGGATGACTCTCGCGTGCCCGCCTTGTCGGCAGAGTTCGCTCAGCTGGGCATTGCGGTGGCTGCTTTCTCTGAAGTGTGGTGGCCGGGCTCTGGCGAGATCAGGGCAGGTGGATATTCATATTCATTCATATTCATATTATATTGGACCTGGTATTCAAACACTGGCCTGGTCAGGAAGGAGATTGACCATGTACTTGTGGACGGTCGCTGGACCCTGCTGCAGAACTGCAGGGTGTTCCGAAGTGCACAGTTCTTCAACACCGACCACAGGCTTCTTGTGGCAACGCTGAAACTACGCCTTCAAGCTCCGAGGAGAGCGGCGCCCGGCCAGATTCGGCTGAACGTCAGTCGACTGCAGGAGCCTGGCGTGGCAGACGCGTATGGCGGGAACTTGGCTGGGAGGCTTGGTAGGCTAGGCGCAACGGAGGACCCGCAGGCACTGTGGGAGTGCTTCAGAGACTCAGTTCTGGCGGCTGCCAGTGATAGCATTCCAGAGATCCCGAGGAATCATTGGAGTTCCCTTTCCCAGGAGACGGTGGACATAATCGATGAGTGCCGCAAGGCAAGACTCGATGGCAGAACTGGTCGCTACAGGGAACTGAGGCGAAAAGCCATTTGACCTGCTGGTCGGGACCATGAGGGGCAGGTTCGAGATCCCTGTGAGGCGGTTGAGGATCACTTGGGTAAAAGTGACGCTTGCACGGCTTACGAGGCAATTCGAGAACTCCACTTGTCCAGGCCCTGCCCGCGCAACTCGACGATCTTCGCGGCTGATGGCAGTGTACTCTCGGAGGAAGATGGGCTGAAGCACTGGGCCGAGTACTTCGAGGAGTTGTATCGGGCCGAACGTCCACATTGCGAGCTCTCTGCTGTAAGCATCCAGAAACTGGTGCCTAACCCACCCCTCAGCATCGATGCGCCTACCCTTGAGGAAGTCCGATAGGCTCTGGGCCAGCTGAGGGATGGAAAGACTCCGGAAATCTGTGGTGTCTGTGCAGAGATGCTCAAAGCTGGAGGGGATGCCGCCCTCTGGTGGTTGCACGCGCTGATTTGCTCCGTATGGAGCTCGGGGCTCATCCCAACCGACTGGAAAAGGGGCGTTGTCGTCCCTATCTGGAAGGGGAAGGGTGATATCCGCGAGCGTAACAACCACCGAGGGGTTACCATTCTCTCTGTGCCAGGCAAAGTCTTCGCCCGTGTACTTCTAAACAGGATACGTCATCAGCGCTTAGACCACCAGCGCCCTGAACTGTCTGGTTTCACACCAATAGATCAACCGTAGACGCATCCTTGCGTTTCGTGTCCTCACCGGGTGCTTTCGAGAATTCGATAGAAAGCTGCTTGCAGCCTATGTATATCGATTTCAAGAAGGCGTTCGACTCAGTCAGTAGAGATGCTCTGTGAAGACTTCTGGAGCTACGCGGGATCCCCCCCGCAGCTTGTCCATCTCATCTCGGCAGCGTAGTTCACCGCTCCACTTCGTGTGAGGCTGAGGTCGTTTGTCGGCTTAGTCTTGCACATGGAGCGATGGGCTCGCTGAATGGGACTGTTTGGCACTCCCAATATCTGAGCACGTTGACAAAGGTTCGAGTCTTTCGCTCGCTGCTCATGCCCGTCCTGCTTTACTCTTGTGAAGCATGGACATTGACTGGCGCGCAAAGGCAAACACTGAACACCTTTGTGTGCACTTCCCTCCGTCGCATCCTCGGGATCCACTGGCGAGACCGTGTGTCAAAGTTAGTTAGTTAGTTAGTTAGTTAGTTAGTTAGTTAGTTAGTTAGTTAGTTAGTTAGTTACGTTTATTCACACACACAGAGATCATGTATACAGCTTGCTGGACATATTTTAGGCATGTGAATAGGTCTCCTGAGGAAGCTAACTAAAGCTTATGGTAGGAGCCTTCTGTGTAGAGTTAGTTGTTGGTGAGCTATCATTATAATAGACATACACATAGGACATTTACATACATTACATTTACATAAATTTAACATGCCGCGTGTAACGCAACGGACATTTAACATAACCTAACAACATGACACTAACATGACAATGTACACTTAACATAACATAACAACATAACAATATACATCTAACATACAGTTTGTGATCCCATAAAGTATAATTATGTGTAAGAGTTCAACAGTTGATGTCTGAGTTGATGTTTGAATATGAAGACGGATTGTGATATTTTGAGGCTGTCGCTCAGCTCATTCCAAATCTGTGGTCCCTGGCACACCACACTCATACTGGTTCTCATTAATTTGCGTTTTTTTACCTACAATGAGGTGTTTGTGTCTAGTATTGTGGGTGTGCTGGGGAACACAGATGGGAATGAGCTGTTTTAATCTGTGGTTTGAGTCTGAGATGATCTGATATATTACACAAGTTTTGTATTGACAATAAAGCTGACTTTGACTTTGACTTTGAAGTGTTGTGATAGTAATTGAAATCGTTGAGTCGAAGGATACGATAACGGGCAAACAGGTGACGGGTGGGTGAGTTTGGTTTTGTCCAGGAGATGGCGCAAATGACCTTTTTCTGTAATATTTCTAGTTTCTTAATATGGCTGGGATAGGTGTTGCACCAAATAATATTACAATAGTTAAGATGTGGTTCAAATAAAGTTTTATATAAAGTGAGAAGGAATGAGCATGGCAGCAGGTGCCGCAGTTTGAAGAAAAGACCAACATATTTTGACAGTTTATGAGCTAGGTCAGGGGTCTCAAACTCAACTTACCTGGGGGCCGCTGGAGGTAGAGTCTGGGTGAGGCTGGGCCGCATCAAATCGTAATCCACAAAAGTAATCCATAAAAAAGGTCAACTGATCCAATCTTCTCAATTTGAACAAATTAACAGTCAGAACATGCAGAACATGAAGAACAGGAACAGTTCTTCAGAACATAGGCTTCATTTCTACTTCCTCCTACTCCTTGCTGCCAGAGACTTGGCAGCGCTTCCTCTCACACAGCTCCTGTGATCAAATTCTTCTTGTAGCTTCCCAATGGTATCAGCATACTTCTCACCACTGAATGCTGTGCCTGAATCCATGAGTGTCTTGCAAGCTGGGAAATGGCAGAGTTTTTTCTGAGAAAGGTGGGCTTTACATAACACAAGTTTCCTGGAGAATGCTCTGACATTGTCATATGCAGCACTGACAAGCTGACCCTGGCCTTGTAACTTCTTATTCAGTACATTCAACTCCTGTGTGATGTCAACAAGAAAAGCTAAGTCCATCAGCCATTACTGTGCAATAACATCCCGCTTGCCACACCTTTTTTGTCTACACTGTTTGTACTATGTGTCCTCTCTGCATCCATTGCAGCCTGGTCATCCTAGAAGAGGGACCCTCCCATCTGTGGTCTCTTCTCAAGGTTTCTCATTTCCCCTAGCTGGAGTTTTGAGTTTTTCCTTGCCTTCTTGGGAGTTTAAGATCAGGGGGTGTTTGAGAATATCTTTCGTTCTTCACATGTCCTGAGTGTTGTTGTTAGTCACCTAAATGTTGAACAGAGGCTGTGATTTACCGAAGTCAAATTCCTTGTTTGGCACGCTCAAACATGGCGAATAAAAAACTCTTGAATCTTGAATCTTGAATCTTGAATTTAGGATCACTTAGCATAGGAACAGGCATCCCATCCTTCTCGATGAAGGCTTTCACCTCTTCTCTCAACTCAAAAAACCTCTTCAAGACTTTCCCCCTGCTGAGCCAACTTACCTCGGTGAAGTAGAGCGTGTCCTCATATTCCGACTCTATTTCTGCCAAAAAGTCGCGGAACTGTCGGTGCTTTAAAGCCCTGGATCTGATATGGTTGATCATTTTCACGACGTCAGACATCACCTTGTCAAACCCCAGGATTTTGCTGCAAAGGGCCTGCTGATGGATAATGCAGTGCAGAGCAATGGCATCCTCCACACCCTCCTCTTCCAGTTTTCTTTGAACAAGTGCTACAAGTCCGTTTTTTCTCCCCGTCATTGATGGCGCTCCGTCGGTAGTTATTCCGGCCAAACGTTTCCATTGTAAGCCGGCATCCTCAATGGAATCACACAGCTGTCGGAATATCTCCTGACCGGTGGTCTGGCCATGCATTGGAATCACTGAGAGCCACTCCTCCGTAACTTCAAAATTGTTGTCAACACCACGGAGATAGATTGCTAGCTGCACCGTGTCAGTGACGTCTGTGCTCTCATCAAGAGCCAGCGAGTATGAGTGGAAATGTTTAGCTTTGTCACGCAGTTGATCGTAAATGTTACCCGACAAATCAGAAATACGCTCTGCCACTGTGTTGGCGGAAATACTGATGTTACCAAACAGCTCCTTTTTTTCCCGGGCAGACAATACTTGCAGCCTGGATCATGCACTGTTTTACAAACTCGCCGTCTTTGAAGGGCTTTCCAGCTTTTGCTATCATTTCACTCACAACATAGCTAGCTTTCACAGCCGCTTCGTTCTCTTTGCTTGTTTTTTTGAAAAAAACGTGTTGCCTCAGTAGAGATGATTTAAGTTTGGCGACCCGATCCTCTCGCTCATCTCCCAGCAACCTTACCCATGCATATTAGACAGGTTGCGACGTTCCTGTGCTCAACAAAAAAATATTCCGCCTCCCACTTATCCTGAAATTGCCTGTGCTCATCCGCAACTTTTCTCTTCACGGCAGGTTTTGAAACAGACATGACTGGGGCTGACAAACAATGTACAGCACTAGGTGACAGTGACAAGATATTTCCCTCCACTCGCTCATTCAAACATGTCAAAGTGCTAATTCGCCAATTAGCCAATTACTGATTCGCCCAGTTGTCACGAGCCTGAGCTACGGGAGCCCATACGCGTCAAAAAAAGTAAAACGGCCAGATGCATGTGCGAAAAGAAATGCGCCGGCCGCACTAACACACAGCTTAGATGTCACGCAGGGGGCCGCAAAATATTGTCCCGAGGGCCGCAATTGGCACGCGGGCCATGAGTTTGAGACCCCTGAGCTAGGTAGTCTATGTGACTATTGAAATTTAAACAGTCATCTATGTGGACCCCAAGGGATTTGGTAGAGTGGACCCTTTTAATCTCTTCACCATCCATTTTTATTTTAGTGATAACATTTTCCATTTTTAATTGTTCTTTGTTAGTGGAATAGCATATAATTGGTTTTCCCAATGTTGAGAGAAAGTTTGTTTATCTTAAGCCAAGAGTTCACCCTCTGTAGTTCCTTGTTGAGGTCATGAAGTTCATAAATATTATTGTGTGATATAAACAGGTTGGTGACATCTGCAAAAATTATTTTATGGAGAGTTTTAGAGGAATTAACCAAGTCGTTTATATAGATGATGAAGAGCAACGGGCAAGAATAGAGCCTTGTGGGACCCCACACTTGATGCATTTCTGTGGCAACTTAGTGTTGTTAATGCTGACATATTGTTGTCGCTGAGTAAGATAACTTTTGAACCAGTTAAGAGCTAAGCCACGGATCCCATAATGATTCAATTTATGTTCCGATCAATGGTGCCTTTGATAGGTCTAGAAATACACCAATACCATAGTCCCCTTGTTCTAAGGTGTCGTTAACTTTTTCAAGTAGATCCAGGATAGCCATACAGGTGGTGTGTTTCTTCCTGAAACCGTATTGGGATGATGTTAATATGTTTAGTTTGTTGAGGTAATTGATTAATCTATTGTAGACGATTCTCTCCAATATTTTGGAGAGGGTGGGTAGTATAGCTATGGGCCGGTAATTGGTTTTATCATTTTTGTCACCAGATTTGTATATAGGGATGATTTTTGCAATTTTTGTCCTTTCGGGAACAATGCCTGTGGATAGGGAGAGGTTGAGACAGTGGGCAAGTGGGTCAGCAATTACATTTGCTATAGATTTTAAAATACTGCTGTTAATCTCATCCTCACCAGCTGAGTTGGAGGTCTTCATGGACTTTATGATGTTGAGAATTTCATTTTTGTCTGTTGATTTCAGGAAGAAAGAGGTTGGGTAAATACCTGTCAGGTAATGTTGATACGAAGCTCCCTGTAGTTGGCTGATCTTACTTGATAAATTCTCGCCTATGGATATAAAGTAGTCGTTGAATTCATTAGCGAGGTCAATGTTGCTGTTAGTAAAGGAGTCGGGGAGCGTAGTTTGTCTATGGCGTCTGTTTAGGACATTGTTTAATATGTGCCAAGATTTTTTTGAGTCACCCTGTGCATCTTGCAGGAGTTTGCTATAATGGTTGGCTTTACTTATCCTTAATAAATGTGTAAGTTTATTTTTGTAGGCGATATGTTTATTTTTATTTTCAATTGTTGTCTGTCTTAAATATCTTTTGTATAATTTATTTTTGTGCTTAATGGAATTAGAGAGCCCTTGGGTTACCCAGGGTTTAGTTTCCCTCTTGCCGCATGTGACAGTCTTGACAGGGTTGGTATTTAATTTTGCATCACTGATTGCCAGGACCAGGCTGTCATATGCCGTGTTTGGATCATTGCACAAATAAACATTGTCCCAGTCTTCGGCCTGGAGGTGTAATTGCTGTAGTGTACTCTCATTTATGACTCTAGTTTGCACTATACCAGACGGTCCTCGAGCGAGTGGGGATGGAGTCCGTGAACCGACGGATATGGGAGCGACAGCTGCGCTTCTACGGCCACGTGGTACGCTACCAGCCCTCGGATCCAGCGAACAGGATCCTGTCCGCTCCGGACCCGAGGGGGTGGAAGCGCCCAGTAGGGCGACCGCGTGCACGGTGGTTAGAGCAGCTCGGGAAGCATCTTGAGACTGTGAGGGTGTCGGGCCAGGCGTGCGCTTGGTCCTACGCCGTAAGGTCACCGATGGAGTGGGGCAAGAAGGTGAGCACAGCGAAGCGTCACCGCGATGCGTGCCCCCATACCTGACCTGAACTGACACACACATACACGCACACATACACACACACACGCACACACACAATAACCGATGCCGTTTAATAATGTGGACATTTATTGGGTAAATCTACAAGGGAATCATAATGAGTACGTTGGGAAAGAAAACTAAAGAATAGCAAAGAAATAAGAATATCTTCGGATAGACAAGATAAATGATCAAATCAGCGATCTGGTATGAATGTGCAAAAAGGTGAGAAAGCTTAACTCCTTTTCCCCTAATCTATGCACTAGTATTTGTACACTGGTAGATTGCACTCACTGATTGTGTTCTTGTCTGCAGCCGGAGGCAGTTTGGGAGTGTCTTTGCAGTAAGGCAGGCCATGTAGGAAGAAAATATAAAAATAAAAATGGGAAAATTGAAATAGGCTGGCTTTGCACAGCATGTGGTCAGGGGAAGCTCTTAACCAGTGCTGCCCTGGTGATACACACCTGGCTTTTGCAGTATCCGGCCTGGTTTGGACTTGTAAGAAGTTCTGGCATGCTGAATCCACCATGGTGGAGTTGGGCAGGAACCGATGTGAGCTCACACGCACTGCCTTGGCAAACAGTGACATGTGGACCAGTGCTGGCACACAGCCGAACAAACAAGAAATAGATTTCAGGACCAAAGTAGTGAGGTAATGTGCTAGTTCCGTGAACAAAGAACCTCAGGCCCCTTCCAACAGCAGAGAGGGGAGACTTTCACCAAAGGTTCCAGCAACAGAGAGGCCAAGAAGCGAGTGTCCAGAGAGAAGAGGAAGTAGCCCGATTTTTAACCGCAAGAAAACTTGGCCCGCCTCCTGCTCAGGGATAGGCTGAAGGCCTCTGTAATTCAATCCAGTCATTTGAACAGGAGGAGTTAAGTTTACCCAGTCAGAGTTGAAATTTGCAATTATACGTTGTGGATAGATTAGCTTTGAAATCTTCGTCTGCTTGTCTTCAGGATATGGATATGGGTTACTGGATCCATGTCCTGTGGTCTGATGAGACCAAGATAAACATATTTGGTTCAGATGGTGTCCAGCGTGTGTGGTGGCAACCAGGTGAAGAGTACAAAGACAAGTGTGTCTTGCCTATAGTCAAGCATGATGGTGGGAGCGTCATGGTCTGGGGCTTTATGAGTGCTGCTGGCACTGGGGAGCTACAGTTCATTGAGGGAACAATGAATACCAACATGTACTGTGGAATACTAAAGCAGAGCATGATTCCCTCCCTCCGTAAACTCGGCCGCGGAGCAGTATTCCAACACGATAATGACCCCAAACACACCTCCAAGACGACCACTGCCTTCCTAAAGAAGCTGAGGGTGAAGGTGATGGACTGGCCAAGCATGTCCCAGACCTAAACCCTATTGAACATCTGTGGGGCATCCTCAAACAGAAGGTGGAGGAGCGCAAGGTCTCCAACATCCACCAGCTCCGTGATGTCATCATGGAAGAGTGGAAGAGGATTCCAGCGGCGACCTGTGAAGCTCTGGTGAACGCCATGCCGAAATGGGTTACGGCGGTCCTGGAAAATAATGGTGGCCACACAAAATATTGACATTTGGGTCCAATTTTGACATTTTCAGTTGGGGTGTACTCACTTTTGTTGCCAGCATTTTACACATTAATTGTTGTATTTTGAGTTACTTTGAAGTAACAATAAATTTACTTTGCTATCCAAGCTCTACAGTGCCTACTTAACATTGTCTCAAAGTGTCATTTCTTCAGTGTTGTCCCATGACAAGATATAATTAAAACATTGCAGAAATGAGAGGAGTGTACTCACTTTTGTGAGATACTGTATGTTGGAGCATGCATGTTAATGGGATCTGGACTTCAGTCATTGACTGAAAAACATATTTATACAAGTTCTAAAGAATATAGTTATGTAGCTTTTCCAAGTATTATTGAGTCCCTTAAAAGGACTAACTCTGCATAGAGTGGCCTTACTTCCTTTATATATATAAATACATCAAAAACACAATACACAAAATCCCATAATTAAAGCTGAACATCTACATGTAAATCACATCCATTCTGGTGTTGTATAAAGGCCACGTCACAACATTTTTTCATTCTGCAAATACGCCCTGATCTAACTATGCCTTTGACGTTAACCCCCTTTTTTCTTTGCGTTTCTTTTTTCCCCCTCTTGCTGTTGTGTTCGTCTGGTAGCCTTGGTTTGTGTCCAAGGTCCGTGCAGTGATCATGTTTTAACTTGGAGTGACCTGAAATCAAAGTTTGAATGAAAAAAAAAGTACTAAGTGCTATTTATTTTCCCCCCACTGTAGATGCATGCCAAATCTCCGGCAGTAGAGGAAACGAGCCCTGATTTCAATTCAGTTTGCACAGATACATGCAAACAGAAGTGCACTATTGCCACAGCATTATATCCTGCCCACAGAACCACATGCTCAGGGAAGGATGAGGGGGAAGTGGATGAAGAGGAAGAAAATGAAGGAAATGATTTCTACATTAACAGAGATGGTGAAACGTCCTCACAGGAAAGTTCCTGTCGTTATTCTGGTGCTGTATTAAGGACAAGTTTGACTGTGAGGTCACACACTGAAGCAGATGCATCTAATTTATCATCTGGGACTGTTGTAGCAGAGCTGGATCAATTCAAGACTGGAGTTGAAAATTGCACTTTTTTGTCTCAGCAACCTGAAATGGAAGTCAAGGAGCAACTCATGTTTGAGTTGGAAGAGGAAATTAATGAGAATACTGTCAAGGTGTCTGAAAATGTCAACCTATCATCTGTGACTCTGACTGCTATAACCATATGCGAGAAAGAACTTGTTGATTCTTTGAGGCTTTCTGAACCTTTAATGTTCAGAGACACAAATGAAATTTTGGTCCATACAGACTTAAATGACTTGACATCAACGGTCTATACATGCTTTGGTGAAACTTGCTATGAGAGTAAGTGTGATGACGTTGAAACACAAGATAGGTTAGACGAAGAACAATTCTTAGGATATGTGCGACGCTGATTTGCTTCTGCAACATAGTCATAGAAAGCCTGGAGGTGGTGGCTGAACAGAAGATGGGGTAAAAACTGGCGGCCATGTTGGCCAATCCCTCCCATCCATGTACATCGAGCTGACGGGGATGAGGAGCAAATTCAGCGACAGATTTGTCCTCCCCCGTCAGAGCACAAAGAGATTTGGACAGTCGTTTATTCCAGCTGCACTCCAACTCTACAACCAGGCCCTGCCGGCATGGGGAGACCAGGAGCTAGAGTTGATAGGCTAACTGACTTGGGACTTTTATATTTGCACATGATGCATTTTAGCAAACTTCCAGCTTGCACTGCATATTTATTGGACCAGCAGTGTGTTTATATTTTACATTGTCAACTCTGTTTTTCTGTTTGTCTTCCTCTTTTTAAACGTCATTCGCTGCATCTTCTACCATTTATTAACATTTAAATGATTAAAATCAAGCATTAATCCAGATTCAGTTAATAAATGAAAGTTGGGGATTAAAATAATCATGGGATTAAAACAGAAGAATAAAGGATAGCTACTACGACTACGCCATCCACTGTTTAGAGAAGACTGCATGAATCTGGAATTTCGTCGAATTCCTGGGTGGGAAAAACTTCTAAGCAAGAACAAAAACAGGGAGAAAATAGGCCGAGGAACACAAACCGTGGACAATAAAGCAGTGGAAATCTGTCCTTTGGTCTGATGAGTCCAAATGTAAGACTTTTGGCTCCAATCCCCATGTCTTTGTAAGGTGCAGAAAAGGTGAGTGGAGGGATCATACATGTGTGGTTCCCACAGCGAAGTATGTTGGAATGGGAATGTTTTGCTGGTGATACATTGCCACCAGTTTTTTTTTTTTTTCCAGCTATACAATGGGGGGAAAAAAATCTCTCCTGGGACGCAATTTGTCCTGTTTTTTTATAATGATTATTTTGAAAAGATATCTGCCCGATTTATTTGGCAGAACGATAATCAGTCGAGCCCTTGTCAGAACTAGTAAGAATGCCCAAGCACTCATGCTCAATAGCTCGCAGGTCAACCTATTGACCCCAAACATTGCAGGATGATAGCCCCACGTGGGCTGATTGAGATACACCTCTTAGAATGTCATTCCAATGCTTCAAATATTTTTTATGAATTTATTACTGGAAATATTAGCCTTATCTCAATAGCTCCTAGGTCATGGAACCTGTTGACCCCAAACAGTGAAGAATGGTAGTCCCACTTGGGCTGGTTGAGATACACCTCTTAGAATTTCATTTCAATGCATGAAATATTTTTTAATGAATTTATTACTGTAAATATTGGCATTTTTGATCAACAACTTCGAGGTCATGTGAACCAATTGTATTTATATATTCTATATATAATATAATAATATGTAATTATTCCTAACACATTGCTGAGGCTAGTTTGAATGTGCATGTCAATAACACGTTTCTCATTTTGAAAACTGACAAAAATACATCATGGTGAGACATTTTAGAAATTATCTTTTATTTTGAAAACCGCATGTCTTTACATGCTATCGCACTGCTATGCTGTCACTTTGCTCTCTTTTACGGTGTTAATATCGCACTGCTGCGAGTATTCTGGTCCACCATTCGGCGTCTCAGGAGGGGGAAGTAGTGCAACGTCAACACCGTTTACATTGGGGATGGCGTGCTGCTGACCTCGACTCGGGACGTCGTGAGTCGGTGGGGAGAATACTTCGAAGACCTCCTCAATTCCACCTCCGCGCCTTCCATTGTGGAAGCAGGGCCTGGAGACTCTGAGGCGGACTCTCCAATCTCTGACGTCGAAGTCACTGAGGTAGTTAAAAAACTCCTCGGTGGCAAAGCCTCGGGGGTGGATGAGATCTGCCCGGAGTTCTTAAAGGCTCTGAATGTTGTGGGGCTGTCATGGCTGACACACCTCTACAACATTGCGCGGACATCGGGGACAGTGCCTCTGGATTGGCAGACTCCCCTCTTTAAGAAGGTGGACCGGAGGGTGTGTTCCAATTACAGGGGAATCACACTCCTCAGCCTCCCTGGTAAGGTCTATTCAGGGGTGCTGGAGAGGAGGGTCCGTCGCGAGGTCAAACCTCGGATTCAGGAGGAGCAGTGTGGCTTTCGTCCTTGCCGTGGAACAGTGGACCAGCTCTACAACCTTGGCAAGATCCTCGAGGGTGCATGGGAGTTCGCCCAACCAGTCCACATGTGTTTTGTGGACTTGGAGAAAGCGTTCGACCGTGTCCCTCGGGAGGTTCTGTGGAGGGTGCTTCGGGAGTACGGGGTGCCGAGCCAACTGATAAGGGCGGTTTGGTCCCTGTATCACCGATGCCAGAATTTGGTCCGCATTACCGGCAGTAAGTCGAATTCATTCCCAGTGAGGGTTGGACTCCGCCAAGGCTGCCCTTTGTCACTGATTCTGTTCATAATTTTTATGGACAGAATTTCTAGGCGCAGCCGAGGCGTTGAGGGGGTCCGGTTTGGGGACCTCAGCATCGCGTCTCTGCTTTTTGCAGACGACGTGGTGCTGTTGGCTTCTTCAGGCCGTGATCTCCAGCTCTCACTGGAGCAGTTCGCAGCCAAGTGTGAAGCGGTCGGGATGAGGGTCAGCACCTCCAAATCCGAGTCCATGGTCCTTGGTCGGAAAAGGGTGGAATGCCCTCTCCGGATCGGGGATGAGATCCTGTCCCAAGTGGAGGAGTTCAAGTATCTTGGGGTCTTGTTCATGAGTGAGGGGAGGATGGAGCGCGACATCGACAGACAGATCGGTGCAGCGTCGGCAGTAATGCGGACTCTGTACCGGTCCGTCGTGGTGACGAGAGAGCTGAGCCAAAAGGCAAAGCTCTCAACCCTCCTACCCTCACCTACGGTCACGAGCTATGGGTCGTGACCGAAAGAACGAGATCCCGGATACAAGCGGCCGAAATGAGTTTCCTCCGCAGGGTGTCCCGGCTCTCCCTTAGAGATAGGGTGAGAAGCTCAGTCATCCGCGAGAGACTCGGAATAGAGTCGCTACTCCTCCACGTTGAGAGGAGCCAGATGAGGTGGCTCGGGCATCTCATCAGGATGCCTCCTGGACGCCTCCCTGGAGAGGTGTTCCGGGCATGTTCCACCGGTAGGAGACCCCGGGGACGACCCAGGACGCGCTGGAGAGACTATGTCTCTCAGCTGACCTGGGAACGCCGTGGGATCCCCCGGGATGAGCTGGATGAAGTGGCTGGGGAGAGGGAAGTCTGGGAATCCCTCCTAAAACTGCTGCCCCCGCGACCCGACCCCGGATAAGCGGAAGAAGATGGATGGATGGATGGATGGATGGAATATCACACTGCTCTTCTTTTCCTACGTTCTTTTACTGCAACGCCCCCCAAAAAAATGGGCGTACTTTTTTTTTTTAGAGCGGCTGGCTTGACCACGAGAAAATGAACGGCTGGCTTGACCGCAGTGTTGATGACAGATTTTCATTTATATAAATGACAGAGTCATTTATGGTGTTTTCAGTTGCAATCGATCAAAGCACGCATATTACAGATGTTGCGCAACTGGTCGTATTTATTCGCGGAGTCGACGACACTTTCACCGTCACCGAGTAGTTCCTGGAGTTGGTGCCAATGACTGCCGGTGTGTTGTGCTCGCCAAGGCTGCCAAGAGCACCTGCTGCGCTGCTCCGTTCACTCGGCGCTCGAACACACGGCTGTTGTTATTCCTCCTCGCCTTACTTGTTTCGGGTCTAGACGCCTGTCACCATGTTTCATTCTGGTTTGTCTTTCTAACTATACAGAATAGACGGTGAGAGCCATCAAGTTTGCTCTTCAGTCTGTATTTACACTCCATGTTTTTCTCATGTACACTTACACACGTATAAACCAGCTGTCCAAATTCGCAGGCTGCGTCCTCAGAAGGCTTTTATTATTATTATTATTATTATTATTATAGAAATACCAAGTTACTGTGGTGAATTATCTTCGATGTTCTGCTGGTCTCCACGATCAAATGGTGGATAGGTGGCTGGCTCAGGGAAGGAAAACTTCAGTGACACACGGGTGATGGGGGAAAGATTTTATTCAACCGATGTCAGAATTGAAGTGTCTCTCTCTAGCCAAAAAAAAGAAGTCCCCCTGTCTTCTCCCACCTTGGGTCTTATACCCCGCGCCCCCCCACCCCCCGACCCGGGTCCACGCACACGAGGGCAGCTGGTCAACTTCTCCCCCGCCAGCTTGCTTTGTTGATTCTATCCAAATGGCCGATTCCTGTATCTTGGTGCCAGGAAGTCTGCCTTCCTGGCCCCGGCCCCATAAAATATCATGCGCGCGTGATCTGGTCATCTCTAAACTTAGAAGTGAAATATACATCGTATGAGACCTAAGTAAAAATACACCACATTACAAAATATGCACAATTCACAAAATGTAATAAACATATGTCTATCATATGCACAGAAAGGTAATACAACGGAAGAAAGAGAAAGGAAGGGAGAAGTCGCTAGGGGTCAGGTTTCATCAATTATCTGCAATGAGGTACCTGTTTTTACAGTTCTTAAGGCTTTGGGCTGCTTTGAATTCTTGATCGAAAGGGTGTATTGTTTGAAACATATCTATCCAAACTCTGGTCCGTGGACCAAATGCGGCCCGCGTCTACATTTGAACTGGCCCGAAGCATTGTGTCATAAAATCAATAATTAGCCACAGAAATGAAACTCCTCCTAACGGGAACGCACACTTGAGCCAGCGCTCATGATCGGTTGCGAGCGTGTCTCGTCTTTCCCTTCCCAGTTCACGCGCGCACAAGTGTCCGTTTGCAAGATAAGTGACACAGACACTTCCTCATTCAAATGTCCACACACCAAGGACTAAGGCGACGTTAAAATCATAGACGCTGCAAGTGACGCTGCACAGGGAAAGGCAAAAAAAAAAAAAAACACGGACTACTAGTGAGCGCTGTCTACTTCGTCCTAACTTTCACAAACACCAATATCACCCTTATTAATACAACAATAACAATAATAAAACAAACTTAATACATCTAATAAAAAGTTCATTCAACTTTCATAAAATTGTTAATTTGTATTTAATTTATTATTATTTTAATCTTTAAGTTTTCTGGTACTGCAATTGAACACAGATTCTCATTTGCAATATCAACCTATCTGACAAAGCAGAGGATATACAGTAATCCCTCGCTACATCGCGGTTCGTTTATTGCGGTTTTACCACATCACGGATTTTTTTTTCAAATTAAAAAAAATTCAAAATAAAATTTCTAATTTGGGGAATTATGGCACGAAAGTTGCCCACACGCCAGCCTTCTGCTGGCCCACACAATTGCACTGCGTACACTTGTACCTTTTTATAAAAACATTTTTTATAAGAGTTCTAAAAACATATTTACAGTGTTGTACCCTGTTATAGAAAAAATTTTTATAATAATAAAAGAGTTCTAAAAACATATTTACAGTATGTACACTTGTACCTTGTTATAAAAAAATGTTATAATAAAAGCTGTTCTAAAACATTTACAGTATGTGTTAAGAATTCTCTGTTATGTTCAGTCGTGCTTTGATTTGATTTTTATTTGCTTTATTTTGAAGGCCGTTTTCAGGCGATACCACTTCCTGTTTGATGTTCGCGTTCATACATGTTACAGTAGTACAGCAGTCATTGACGATGTATGTGGGTCTCCTAACAAGAGAAATGAACGATCACATATGTCTAACCTTTAGGACAATGTACTAGTATTGCTCCAAATGTTGGTTTACATTCCTTTAGAGGTCCGTTTTCGCGTGTTAGCACAATCGTGAATTAGTGTCATCGTTTTAGCGATTGATTTGGCCCACATCCAGGAAACCAACTCAGAAGTTCAGAATGAGTGATGAGTGTTTATTAGAGGAGATGCGGTGGAGGCTGAGCGGGAGGATCTGAGCAAGGAGCGGGAGCGGCAACGGCGGAGCGCGTGGAGTTCAGCCAGACGGGGTGGATCTTGGCAGTGAGCCGTGGAGGAAATCTGGTCTTGGTCAGAGGATTCGACGTGGCTGTGGCGGGGATCTTACTACAGACCGGAGGATCAGGAGAACGTGGCGTCGATGAGCAAGTATCGAGGGTATCGAGGAGCTAGAGGCACGACCGTGGAGGTGATCACAACAGGTAGGACACAGAACGGTCGACAGCGTGCTCCTTAAGAGCCCTCCTCTAACGAGCCTCATGAGCCGCACCTGGGACCTCTGCCACTCTGCTCACGGTTGCTCCCTGTGGAAAAAGGAGGTACACCACCCCGGACCCTGACGATTAGCATCTTTCCGCTAACTCGTTAGCCTGCCCAGTATTTATTAACATGTTACACGCACACAAGTATAATATTTATATTTTCAATATTTATTAAAGAAAATGTGTGTTATTTATACTATTAATGTATTATTTACATGTTTGAAACAATTATTTAATTATTTATTTGTTTTAATAATAAAATATGCAATAACATGGTTTCATATACATTTATTGACAAACAAAAAATGTACAGATGAGCGGGTGACCCTACTTCACGGATTTCACTTATTGCGGGTGGTTTTTGACAGGGGTCCCCACCCCCCGGTCTGCGGACCGGTGCCGGTCCGTGGGTCACTTGGTACCGGACCGCCAAGCCGCACAGAAAAAGAAAATATATATTTCTTTTCTCGACGAGCAATTAATTCAGGTCAAGTCGCTACAATTGCGGTTCGTTTATTGCGGTTTCACTACATCACAGATTTTTTTTCCAAATTAAAAAAATAGAAATTCAAAATAAACTTTCTAATATGGGGAATTATGGCACGAAAGTTGCCCACACGCCAGCAGAAGGCAGGGGTGCCCACACAATTGCAGTGCGTACACTTGTACCTTTTTATATATAAAAAAGTTATAATAAGAGTTCTAAAAACATGTACAGTGTTGTATCTTGTTATAGAAAAACTGTTATAATAAAAAAAAGAGTTCTAACAACATATTTACAGTATGGACACTTGTACCTTGTTATATAAAATGTTATAATAATAAAAGCTGTTCTAAAAACATATTTACAGTATGTGTTAAGAATTCTCCATGTTGTGTTCAGTCGTGCTTTGATTTTGATTTGCTTTATTTTGGAGGCAGTTTTCAGGCGATACCACTTCCAATTGCTCCAATTGTTGGTTCACATTCCTTTAGAGGTCCGTTTTTGCGCGTTAGCACGATCGCGAATTAGCATCTTTCCGCTAACTGGTTAGCCTGCCTAGTTCATCTTGTTAACATGTTACACGCACACACGTATAATATTTATATTTTCAATATTCATAAAAAAATTGTGTATGTTATTTATACTATTAATGTATTATTTACATTTTTTAAACAATTATTCAATGTTTTAATAATAAAATAGGCACTTAAATGGTTTCAAAGACATTTATTGACACACATAAAATGTACAGATGAGCTGGTGACCCTACTTCACAGATTTCACTTATCGCGGGTGGTTTTTGGCAGGGGTCCCCACCCCCCTGTCTGCGGACCGGTACCGGTCCGTGGGTCACTTGGAACCGGGCCGCCAAGCCGCACAGAATTTTTTTATTTATTTATTTTTATCAGCAATCAATTAATTCAGGTCAAGACGCTCATCCCGGTCACGTGAGATGTTTCCCCAGTCGAACCCGCAAAGCTAGCAAAAATTAGTAAAAATTTACTTTGAAAAATATTTTAAAAAATTGGCAATTCTCTCCGTCGGTTCAGGTCAAGACGCTCGTCTCGGTCACGTGACATGTCACCTCAGTCGAGCCCGCAAAGCAAACAAATATGAGCAAGAAAGATGTTTGGAAAGCTTCTTCGGAAAGGGAAAAAAGCCCAATGAGGAGACGGATGAAAAAGAGGCTACGACTTATAAGAAAAGGAAAGCTGCATTTAAAAGAACATTTCTGGAGTCCTACTTAAAATCTGGATTTATCGCCACAGGTGACTCTGACGCGCCAAGCCCACTCTGCATAATATGTGGCGACAAGCTAGCTAACGAGGCAATGAAGCCTTCAAAACTGCTTTGGCACATGGAGACCAGGCATCCTGCATTAAAAGACAAACCTTAACCACTTCGGTTGTCATTGTCTCTGATTATGCCTAGATGGGACCGGCTTGTTTCTGAGAAACAAGCTCAGTGCTCCCACTAATTCAACGTAATGGTGAGTTTTATCATCATGTCGTTTGCATTTTCTTTTATGCCAGTCGTATCATTTTATTTCATCGTACAGTGGAGCCTTGGTTTTCGACCACAATCCGTTCCAGAAGGTTGTTCGAGAAGTGAATCGTTTGAATTCTGAATCATGTTTTCCCATTACAAATAATGGAAAATAATTAAATCTGTTCCACGCAAAAAAAAAAAAAAAACGCCTTTTTTAAGCATTTAAGCATTTTTAAGCACTTTCCAAAATTAAGTGGACCTCAGTGTGCAGGGAGCTTAATTTGGTCCGATCGCGCAAACCGCAGCGCGCTGGGCGCTCACTGTCGCATTGCTTTAGGAGTGTCTTTGTGTTTTAGGATGGCTTTATTGCTTCCACTTGCTTCCTTTGGAGGCATTATTAGAGTTGATGCAATCCTCAGAGTAATGAGAAGGTAATAACGAACGGAGTCAGTTGGCATGCGGGTCCTCTCGGCTCATCTCGAGGTTCGACAACCGAATTTCGTCCGACATCCGAAGCAAAAAAATCTCAAATTTTTTGTTCGAATACCGATTTGTTCGAGAACCGGGACGTTCGAAAACCGAGGCTCCACTGTATTTATATATTTATTAGAAATGTATTATTTATTTAAATAAATATATTGTTTATTTATATAAAGGCCGGTCCGCGAAAATATTTCTGACACGTAACGGGTCCGTGACGCAAAAAAAGGTTGGGGACCACTGGTTTTTAGAACCAATTATCCGCGATAAACGAGGGATTACTGTAGTTACCTATTTACAAGTTCATTTACAATGGTAATGGTTCGAGGAATGTCGGTGCGAATGGTCGGCCCCTATACATTTTCATCTAACCAAATCTGGCACTCGTTGCAAAATGTTTGGACACCCCTGGTTTAAATGTATAATAAAATGCCTTAAAGCATGGCTTCTTCCCTGAGTACTTGGAGCAACGAATATGACTTTTTGAGAGTATAAACAGGAGGTTAATCATATATAGTGCATCACTTTTGACGTGGGTATTTTTGTGCATACCAAACAATATACCCTTCCACAAAATAGCAAAATCTTGCACAATATTATGAACAAAAAAATCACAGTTTCTGCCAAAAGTCTTTCACAATGGGACAATGCCAAAATGAGTGTACTGCAGTTTCAGGACAGTCATTACAGAACGTACAGTTTACATCAATCTCTTTTTCAAATCTATACTTAATATACAGTTTGGTCTGATAGAATCTGTGTATCAGTTTAAAAGAGACTTCCCTGACCTTGTTGGTGATCATATATCTATTTGATAATAGCCAGACCTTTTTCCATGGTATCCCATCCCCTTGGTTGTCCCAATAACTCTAAACATAAGGTAAAGAAATTATGTCTCTTAATAAAACACGGATGGATCTAGTATTGTTGTTGCCTGGCAGGAAACGGTGTTAACGTTACCCCCAGAGGAGAGATAACGGAGGTTAAATCTTGGTTGACTCTTAAACAACATACAAACACCAGAAGGAATGGCTCCGAAAACCTTTGCATCGTCACCTGGGGTAACAGTAATGTTATGTTTCTTGAGAAATGTTTCATATGGAAGAAGGCCTATCATCATTGAAAAGTTAATCCACCCATTTGTTATTGTTTTCAAACCAGTATTGGAAGAATAGAGATTTGTGCATGTAAAGAATATCCCTATTGTTCCATATGAAATATCTGAGAGAAATTATGCTTGTACATGAGAGACCATGAGAGAAAAGCCTGTCGATGAAATGCAGACATTTTAACAGAGATTTTATCTATCTATTTGCAAACAAGGAAGAAATCAATACCACCCAGTTTGTACATATCATGGGCTGGAATAATATTCCATATTGAGGTGGGGTTTTTGAACAGTTGCCTTATCCAATTTATCTTAAAAAAAAGTTAAAAGTTAAAGTCCCAATGATCGTCACACACACATCTGGTTGTGGTGAATTTTTTCCTCTGCATTTAACCCATCCCCGTGTGATTTTGATCCATGCCCTGGGGGAGAGGGGAGAAGTGAGCAGCAGTGGTGCCGCGCTCGGGAATCATTTGGTGAGTATTATTCCGAGATTTAAAATCCAAAAAATTACGTCCACCACCCTCATAAGAACACAACAGACTTTTTCAAATACCGTATTTTTCGGAGTATAAGTCATGGTTTTTTTTCATAGTTTGGGTGGGGCGGGGCAACTTATACTCAGCGACTTATATGTGAAATTATTCACAAATGTTCAAAATGAAAAAAAAACGCAATGTAGTGAATGTTAGGGTTTTCCAGGTTACCTTTATCATAGGATTATGTTGGAATGTAGACTATAATGATTAACCAATCTTGTCTTGCTCTCACAACGCAGTAAAATAAAGTGGTTGCTTCCTCTGCTTGATTGACCAGCTACAATCAAAGTTGTTCTGTTTCCCACAACATCGTAAAACACCCCCTGCTCTGATCTTACCAGAGGCCGGGGGTTCACCAAACCTGTCAACTCTCAACCCCCACTCTGTTTCTCTTAATAAATATCCTCTTGCAGGAAGGAGAGTTCAGAGCTCTATTCGAATATCGCTGTACGCACAGCGAAGAATGGACTCTCTGTTGGAAATAATATACTTTATATCATTGGATTCTATGTAACTACTTTTGTGTGCAAGATTCTCCGCATCTGGCCTCGTGAAAATGACTTGGGGGCATATGGCAGTCATTAGCCGCGCTATACAATAAGCCCCACAGTTAGCTAGACATGTGCAGATCATGAGATTGTCATGGGACGGCTGAAGCGGACAAAGGTCTTATTTAAGTTGAAGTCATGAGTACGGCACAGCAATGTATTCCCAGAGGCACTAAAGACTACGTCTTTGTTGAGCTAATGGTCATGAGACGTCCATACTGCCCGTCCATAAGAGTACCCCCTGTGTTCTGTGGTAATGGGATATAACTATGGAATGTTCTTCCTGTCTGGAAACCTATTCGACCATGTACACTTGCCCCTTTGTCTCTCTCTCAATGAAAGGCACGGCTAAATTCGAGCAGAGCGCGTATCTCAGCCACACTTGCTGCGTGTGTTTGGGGTGCGCCCTTCTGCGCAGAAGAAAACGCTAAGCCAAAAAGACCTACCGCCTCTGAGATTGATTTCAGATGAATGTTGTAAACCCAACACTCTCCACCTGCAGGTGTCTAAAAGGACTTACTTGTCTCCCGTGTGGTTCTTGCAAAATAAGTTGGAGTGAGCAAATCTCTAACAGTGAAACAGCGATAAACGAACCGCGATGTAGCGAGGGATTACTTGCTAATTTGAACTGCAGCTGACGATGTCAGCGGCGCGGCGCATACGTCTTTACATAAAAGACGAGGAATTTGATCGATGGATTTAATGATTTGGAGTGACACAGATGGTTTGATAAAATTGTTGTTTATATTATAGCTATTTCATATATAGTTTATAATCGTTATATGGGCATGTGGAATAATTTGAACTGCAACTGACGACGAGTCCGACGTCAGCGGCGCGCACGGGGCGTTATTTACATAAAGGACGACGAATCTGATCGATGGATTTAATGATTTGGAGTGACACAGATGGTTTGATAATATTGTTGTTTATCTGGTCGTTATTTAATATGTAGTTTATATATCATTATGTGGGCCTGTGGAATAATTTGAACTGCAACTGCCGACGAGTCAGACGTCAGTGGCGCGGCGCACACGCGGCGTTGTTTACATAAAGGACGAAGAATTCGATCGATGGATTTAATGATTTGGAGTGACACAGATGGTTTGATAAAGGTGTTATGTATCTTATAGTTATTTGATATATAGTTTATATATCATTATATGTGCCTGTGGAATAATTTGAACTGCAACTGACGACGAGTCCGACGTCAGCAGCGCGGCGCACACGCGGCATTGTTTACATAAAAGACGAATAATTCAATCGATGGATTTGATTATTTGGAGTGCCACAGATGGTTTGATAAAATTTTTGTTTTTATTATAGCTATATGATATATAGTTTATATATCGTTATATGGGCCTGTGGAATAATTTGAAATTCAACTGGCAACAAGTCCGACGTCAGCGGCGTGGCGCACACGCGACATTGTTTACATAAAGGACGAAGAATTCGATCAATGAATTTAATGATTTGGAGTGACACAGATGGTTTGATGGTGTTATTTATGTTATAGTTATTTGGATAACTGTTAATGTTACGTCAGGCCCGTTCTCAGCTCCTCGTTTGTGTTTCATCACGTTAGCACAGCGTATCGTTTAGCCTGTTGTTGCTGGTTCATGTCTGTTTTTGGTGTTGGATTTTGTCAAATAAATTTCCCCCAAAATGCAACTTAAACTCCGGTGCGACTTATATATGTTTTTCCCCTTTATTGTGCACTTTATGGCTAATGCGACTTGTACTCCGGAGAGACTTTTAGTCCGAAAAATACGGTAGTGAATTATTTTTTTCCAATCAAAGTCAAAGTGTATCTCGTCAATTTCCTTTAATTTTTTTGTCATCTAGATGTAATGTCAAGGCTCCATACGTGAGGCATGAGATACCCTCTGATTTTGTTAACAAGATTCTACCTCTCAGTGATAAGTCTCGCATTAACCATTGGTTCAGTTTACGTTGTGTTGTTTGTATAAGGGGATCAACGTTTGAAGAGCTTCTTTTATCCATATTTGTACTTACTAAGATGTCCAGATATTTTACTTCAGTTTTTACCGGTACATTGTAAAGTTGCACATGAGGGCAATTTTTCATAGCAATAAACTCACATTTGTTAAGATTCAGATATAACCCATAGGCTCTTGAAAACTGTTCAACAGCTTTAATACTAACGGAATTTGTTTTTCATTTGTCAAGAATAGAGTAGTGTCGTCTGCTAGTTGAGTTACAGTCAACTCCCTACCCAGGGTTGAAAGACCTTCCATCCTTGTTTTTATGTGAGTCGCTAGAAGTTGTGCCACAATAAGAAAATGATAAGGGGATGCGGGCATTCTTGTCTTATGCCACGGTAAAGGTTAAATCTCGGGGATGTCTCCTATGGTAGTTTAATAGCGCTATTACAGTTTGTATAAAGCGTTTAGACCGCAGCAAAAAAATTGGCGCCAAAGCCAAACTTATATAAAGAATGAAGTTGTGTTCTATGGTGTCGAAAGCTTGGTAAAATTCCAAAAAGAAAATGTATCCATCATGTGCAAAACGTTCCTGGGTAATCAAGAATGTCCAAAACAAGCCTAATCTTATTCGTGATGTCTTATGGACATAAATCCTGACTGTTTCTTCAATTATAGTATCCAGTACCTGTTTTAGTCTTTTGGCAAAAATCAGAGCAAATATCTTATAATCATTATGAAGTAATGTGATAGGACGCCAGTTGTCAATCAGTGTGGTGTCTTTTTCTGATTTGGGAATAAGTGCAGTCAAGCCTTGAGTCATAGTTACAGGAAGCTGTTTGATCGTTAAACTCCTTTCTACATTCTACATATACTTAAGTACAAAGGGAGCCAAGTCATCAGCAAATTGTTTGTATAGTTCAGCTGTCAGACCATCTGTCCCAGGGGATTTCAAGTTCTTCAATGACTTTATAACATCTCGTACATCTTCGATTGTGATGGGTTTATCACACTTTTGCATATCCTCCTCTGAAATAGTTTGACTGCTTAAAAAATCTTCAGACAGCGTAGAAAAATATTTAGAGTGATACAAGTAGCGATACAAGTAGCCTCTCCGTGAGTCGTCACCTTACCGTTGTGGAGTGGTTTGCGTGGCCCAATGATCCTAGGAGCCATGTTGTCTGGGGCTTCATGCCCCTGGTAGGGTCACCCATGGCAAAAGGGTCCTAGGTGAGGGGCCAGGCAAAGCACGGCTCCAAAAGCCCCTTAAGACGAAAAAGATATATGGACTCAGATGTCCCTCGCCCGGGCGTGGGTCACCGGGGCCCCCCTCTGGAGCCAGGCCTGGAGGTGGGCCTTCGCCCATGTGGAAACGTGGGTCCCCCTTTCCATGGGCTCACCACCTGTGGGAGGGGTCAAAGGGGTCGGGTGCATTGTGAGCTGGGTGGTAACCAACGGCAGGGGCGGTGGCCAAAGGCAGGGACCTTGGCAGTCTGATCCCCGGCTGCAGAAGCTGGCTCTTGGGACATGGAATGTCACCTCTCTGGCTGGAAAGTGGCTCGAGCTGTTGTGTGAGGCAGAAAAATTCCGACTAGACATAGTTGGACTTGCCTCCACACACAGTTTGGGTTCTGGTACAAGCCCTCTCGAGAGGGGCTGGACTCTCTTCCACTCTGGAGTTGCCCACGGTGAGAGGCGTCGAGCAGGTGTGTGTATACTTATTGCCCCCCAGCTGGGCGCCTGCACATTGGGGTTCACCCCGGTGAACGAGAGGGTAGCCTCCCTCCGCCTTCGTCCTGACTGTTGTTTGTGTCTATGCACCAAACAGCAGCTCAGAGTACCCACCCTTCTTGGAGTCCCTGGAAGAAGTGCTGGAGAGCGCTCCTTCTGGAGACTCCATTGTTCTACTGGGTGACTTCAATGCTCACGTGGGCAATGACGGTGAGAACGGGAAGGGCGTGATTGGGAGGAACGCCCCCCCCCCATCTGAACCAGATCGGTGTTCAATTATTGGAATTCTGTGCTCGACACGGATTGTCAATAATGAACACCATGTTCAAGCAGAAGGGTGTCCATGTGTGCACTTGGCACGAGGAAACCCTAGGCCACGGGTAACTTGAGGGCCGAATTGGGTTCTAAATTTTGACCGGGGGACCGAACCGGGAGCAGATGGATTTAGTGTTTGTGTGAAGTAATAGGAATGACATGTAAAAGTCATTGCATAAAAGGTTTTTACTTTTATTAGGTAGTAAAGCATGGATAATCAAAAAAGCTTTTTGAAAACAAATGCATTTATTAACAGCATTAAAAAATATTTTACCCCCAAACTATTATTAGTGATTCTCATTAAATACGACACTGTTATTATGAACCAGGCCTGGTTGATGTAATATTTCCATTACTTCAGCGCCTGCTGGTCATATTTCTGAAAGATGTTTATCTAATGAGGTGAAATCACATCAAAGGGCAAACATTCTGACCAAATACATCATCTTGAAGAATCAGTGAAAGAATATGTACATCTAAATAAAGTAATAAAGAAATCAATAGTATTGTTGGTTTCTTAGGATAGAGCCAAGGTGTTGGTCCGTTAACCTAGATCTGTGAAGGGCTTTGTTGACGTTCATGTGGCTGAACGTCTGCTCACACATGTAGGTGGAGCCAAAATGTCCAGTCTTTTTTAACATTAACGGCACTCAGTGTGAACCTTTCTTTTCCTCAAGACACTCATTTTAATGGAAGGATTCCAGGGGAAGGTTTGTGGGTGGCATTAGCGTAAAACTGTATCTGAAAGCTCAGTGCGCGAATAACGAGAATGCTGACGTCACAGCCCGCACTCGAAATTCGACACTGATGGAAATAAAGAGCGGAGTGCGCGGGGTCCCTACTACTTAGTACGTACACGCAATTGTGAGTGCGCACTGAGCTTTCTGACACGGCTTCCGGGAGTAAATGTGCGGGTGGGCGCTTTCCCATCTACTAGGGAAACATAGTAATTGCATAGAAAATGACCCAAAAAATGTTTAATAATAAAAAAAAATCAGATTTTGTGGGCCGGATTAAATGGCTCCGTGGGCTGGATGTGGCCCGCGGGCAGTACTTTGCCCATAACTGCCCTAGGCCGCAGTTCAATGATCGACTTTGTCGTCGTGTCATCGGATTTGCGGCCACATGTTTTGGATACTCGGATGAAGAGAGGGGCGGAGCTGTCAACTGATCACCACATTGGCTCCAATGGTGGGTCCGACCTGGCAGGCCCAAATGTACTGTGAGGGTCTGCTGAGAACGTGTGGCAGTATCAGTCAGGAAGAGCTTCAACTCACACCTCCGGCAGGGCTTTCCCCACGTCCCGGAGGAGGCGGGGGACATTGAGTCCGAGTGAACCATGTTCCGCGCTTCCATTGTTGAGGCAGCCGACCGGAGCTGTGGCCGTACAGTCGTTGGTGCCTGTCGTGGCGGCAGTCCCCGAACCCGCTGGTGGACACCGCCGGTAAGGAATGCCGTCAAGCTGAAGAAGGAGTCCTATCAGGCCGTTTTGGCCTGTGGGACTCCGGAGGCAGCTGTCAGGTACCGGATGGCCAAGCGGAACGCAGCTTCGGTGGTTGCTGAGGCAAAAACCCGGGCGTGGGAGGATTTTAGCGAGGCCATGGAAAATGACATTCGAACGGCTTCGAGGAAATTCTGGTCCACCATCCGGCGTCTCAGGAGGGGGAAGCAGTGCACCGTCAACACTGTTTATAGTGGAGATGGCGTGCTGCTGACCTCGGCTCAGGACGTAGTGAGTCGGTGGGGAAAATACTTTGAAGACCACCTCAATTCCACCTACACGCCTTCCATTGTGAAAGCAGGGCCTGGAGACTCTGAGGCGGACTTTCCAATCTCTAGGGTCAAAGTCACTGAGGTAGTTAAACAAATTCCTCGCGGGCAAGGCCCCTGGGGTGGATATCTGCCCGGAGTTCTTAAAGGCTCTGAATGTTGTGGGGCTGTCATGGCTGACACGCCTCTACAACATTGCGTGGACATCAGGGACGGTGCCTCTGGATTGGCAGACTGGGCTGGTGGTTCCCTTCTTTAAGAAGGGGGACCGGATGGTGTGTCCAATTACAGGGGAATCACACTCCTCAGCCTCCCTGGTAAGGTCTATTCAGGGGTGCTGGAGAGAAGGGTCCGTCAGGAGATCGAACCTCGGATTCAGGAGGAGCAGTGTGGCTTTCGTCCTGGCCGTGGAACAGTGGACCAATTCTACACCCTCGGCAGTTCGCCCAACCAGTGCACATGTGTTTTGTGGACTTGGAGAAGGCGTTCGGCCGTGTCCCTCGGGAAGTTCTGTGGAGGGTGCTTCGGGAGTACGGGGTGCCGAGCCAACTGAAAGGGCGGTTCGGTCCCTGTATCACCGATGCATGAGTATGGTCCGCATTTCCGGCAGTAAGTCGGATTTGTTCCCAGTGTGGGTTGGACTCCGTCAAGGCTGCCCTTTGTCACCGATTCTGTTCATAATTTTTATGGACAAAATTTCTAGGCGCAGCCGAGGTGTTGAGGGTATCCGGTTTGGGACCTCAGCATCGCGTCTCTGGTTTTTGCAGACGATGTGGTGCTGTTGGTTTCTTCAAGCCGTGATCTCCAGCTCTCACTGGAGCAGTTCGGAGCCGAGTGTGAAGCAGTCGGGATGAGGGTCAGCACCTCCAAATCCGAGGCAATGGTCCTTGGTCAGAAAAGGGTGGAATGCCCTCTCTGGATCGTGGATGAGATCCTGCCCCAAGTGGAGGAGTTCAAGTATCTTGGGGTCTTGTTCACGAGTGAGGGCAGGATGGAGCGCGAGATCGACAAGCGGATCGGTGCAGCGTCGGCGATAATGCGGACTCTGTAGTGGTCTGTCGTGGTGAAGATGAGCTGAGCTAAAAGGCAAAGCTCTCAATTTACCAGTCGATCTACGTTCCTTCCCTCACCTATGGTCACGAGCTTTGGGTCGTGACCGAAAGAACGAGATCCCGGATACAAGCGGCCGAAATGAGTTTCCTCCGCAGGGTGTCCAGGCTCTCTCTTAGAGATAAGGTGAGAAGCTCGGTCATCCGGGAGGGACTCGGAGTAGAGCCCGCTGCTCCTCCACGTTGAGAGGAGCCAGATGAGGTTACTCGGGCATCTCATCAGGATGCCTCCTGGACGCCTCCCTGGGGAGGTGTTCCGGGCATGGCCCACCGGTAGGTGACCCAGGACGCACTGGAGAGACTATGTCTCTCGGCTGGCCCGGGAACGCTTTGGGATCCCCCGGGATGAGCTGGATGAAGTGGCTGGGGAGAGGGAAGTCTGGGAGTCCCTCCTAAAGCTGCTGCCCCCGCGACCCGACCCCGGATAAGCGGAAGAGAATGGATGGATGGATGGCATACAGTTTAAGAAAACTCAAATATCCTATCTCAAAATATTAGAATATCATGAAAAAGTAGTAGGGTATTCAACTAATCACTTGAATCGTCTATCCATCCATCCATTTTCTGAACCGCTTAGTCCCCACGGGGGTCGCGGGCGTGCTGGAGCCTATCCCAGCCGTCATCGGGCAGTAGGCGGGGGACACCCTGAACTGGTTGCCAGCCAATCGCAGGGCACACAGAGACAGACAACCAATCGCACTCACACTCACACCTAAGGACAATTTGGAGTCTTCAATCGGCTTACCAAGCATGTTTTTGGAATGTGGGAGGAAACCGGAGTGCCCGGAGAAAACCCACGCGGGCCCGGGGAGAACATGCAAACTCCACACAGGGAGGGCCGGAGGTGGAATCGAACCCGCACCCTCCTAACTGTGAGGCGGACGTGCTACCCAGTGCGCCACCGAGTCTAATTAACACAAAATACCTGCAAGGGTTTCCTGAGCCTTGAAAAACACACAGCTTGGTTCAGTAAATTAAATCACAAATATGAGGAAGACTGCTGATTTGACTGCTGTCCAGAGGACCTTCATTGACACCCTCCTGATGGAGGGTAAGACACAAAAAGAAATTTCTCAAAGAGCAAGCTGTTCACAGAGTGGAGTTTCAAAGCATAGCCACAAAAAGTCTGTTAGAAGGGGGAGATGTGGCAGGAAACGCTGCACTGCACAACGAAGAGAGATGACCGCAGCCTTAACAGCATTGTGAAGAAGAGTCGCTTCCAGAATTTGGGGGAGCTTCAAAGACAGTGGACTGAAGCTGGAGTCCAGGTATCAAAAGCCACTGTTCACAGACGTGTCTGGGAAATGGCCTACAATAGCTGTATTCCCATGGTCAAGCCACTTCTGAAGCGTCTGACTTGGGCTATGGAAAAGAACCACTGGACAGTTGCAGAGTGGTCCAAAGTCCTCTTTTCAGACGAAAGCAAGTTTTGTATTTCATTTGAAAGTCAAGGCTCCAGGATCTGGAGAAAGGCTGGAGAGGAGCGAAATCCAAGTTGCTTGAAATCCAGTGTGAAGTTCCCACAGTCAGCGCTGGTTTGGGGAGCCATGTCAGCTGCTGGTGTTGGTCCACTCTGTTTCATCAAGTTCAGAGTAAATGCAGCTGTGTACCAAGAGATTTTAGAGGACGACATGCTTCCGTTTGCTGAAAAGCTCTATGGACATGATGATTTCATTTTCCAGCATGATCTGGCACCTGCACGCAGTGCCAAAACCACCAGTAAATGGTGTACTGACCATGGCATTACTGTCCTCGATTGGCCTGCCAATTCCCCTGACCTGAACCCCATAGTTAATTTGTGGGGTATTGTGAAGAAGTAGCTAAAAGACACCATACCTAACAATGCAAATAAGCTAAAGGCCGCTATTGAAGCATCCTGGGCATCCATAACACCTCAGCAATGCCACAGGCTGATTGCCTCCATGCCACGCCGCATTGATGCAGTAATCTGTGCAAAAAGATTCCCAACCAAGTCCTGAGTGAATTAATGGCCATTTTCAAATGTTTGGTTTTGTTTTGCTGTTATAAATATTTTGTTTTTTACTTGGTCTGAGGAAATATTCTAATATTTTGAGATAGGATATTTGAGTTTCCTTAAGCTGTATCCCATAATCACTAATATTAAAATAATAAAAGGCTTGCAATATTTCAGTTGATCTGTAATGAATTCAGAATGTATGAAATTTTTGTTTATTTAATTGCATTACAGAAAATAATGAATTTTATCACAATATTCAAATTGAGACAGTCCTGTATATATAAATATATACATATATATACTATATACATATATATGTATACATGTATGTATGTATATATATATATATATATATATATATATATATATATATATATATACACACATACATACATACATATATACATATATACATAATAAAGGGAAATGTGCTTTTGGGAGTTTGCAAACATATTTTTTAAGGTTGTGTTAAACTTATAATCATATTAATATCTAGTATTAGAGTGCACGTGTGGATTGGTGGGGGGCAAAGAATGTGCAGGCAAACTGCATGAACTTGTTTTCTTGGAAGTGTTGTGTATAGGCCCAGACAGGGAGTACCGGACGGGAGAACACCTCAAGGTCGGGAATGAGAACAACAGCACGTCTATGTGTCTTGGACTTCGCGGGAAATTCCAACCACCTGACCTCCGCGATAGCACCGACACGGGGAGGAGATGGCCATCCACCAATCATCTCACAATATTTTGCATGCTTTAATATTCATATTGTGTTTCTTTAAAACTGGGCAACCCGGAAGAATGTGTCGTCTTTTGGTGGTCACAAAAACGCACGAGTTTTAGTGTGAGGGACCCGGGACCCAGGCCTGTATTAGTGCGCTTTGTCAGGAATAAACAATTGGTAAATTTGGTCTGATTGATCTACTGGTCTTCTCTTTGACAGAACGAACTCGCAAAATTGTTAGGTGCGCCAGTGTGTGGATTAGGACATAGCAATTTATGTGTTAAGTGTTGATCGCAATTTGGAGTCAGATCAATAACTAGAATCCGTAACCTAACAATTTCTTGGTGACCGCGGACGTGATGTCAAGAGAAGGGTAATTGACAACTCGTGGTCTTTAGCCAAGACACCGGACAGTGTCAGGGACACTGTCTCCCGGTCGGCGAACCGTTTGGAATAAGCGCACAACGTTGAGCTGGTACGACGTCTCCTCAAACCCTGAGCTCATCACCGATAAGGTAAGCAGAATACCTGTTACTATAAGTCGAAATGCTGCAAATTGAAAGAGGAAATTTAAGAGGAGACTGTCGTTCAGATCAAATAAGGTGTGCATGAAGTTAAGATACATACGGTGAATAAGTTTGGAACTTACGTGTGTAACGTGTAGGGTAAAGTCAGGGACTTGCGCGTACTAAGGATAGGTCAGGGACCTAGTGCTTCGTCGTGGCGGACAAGGGTGCGGTGACGATCGTATTCAAATAGCTGGGGTTAATAAAGAGATCCCCGAGGGGAAGTGAGGCCTCCTCAAAAAATATCCGGTGGTAACAGTTCCTCCTGTGAGAGATCAGACCGCTAAAACATCCAAAATGAACCAAATTGGGGGGAGAGAGTGTGTGCGCGCAGAGGATCCTCATGAGTGATGTGTGTTCTATGGAAGAATGGTGTGTTTAAGTTAAGTTGGTTAGAGAAACTAAGATGAGCAAGGTGTGGCAGTAGAGAAAATAAGGCATGTGACAGAAAGTTACTAGAACGGTGGCTTGATAGGATGAGAATAAGAGACAACAAATGTTGTGTAGAAGACATTGAAAGATGTCGAATGTGAACATGATGAAGGGCGCAACAGCAAAGTTGGCCTGCCCTTTGAGAGGTTGAGACTGATGACCGTGCCTGCACTCGCGCGTAGTCGCAGGTCTGGGCTGTGCGCGTGGGCCTGTGCTATGCTTGTGCGGGCGGTGGGCCGGCATCATGATTGTTGCAGGAAATGGCCAGCCTGTAACCAGTCAACATTGATGCCGCGACCCCCCCCCCGATAGAAAGTGGCAAAGAAGCTACATGAGAGATGGATTGTGCGTGCGTGCGTGCGTGCGTGCGTGCGTGCGCTCGGATGCGTGTGTGTGTGTGTGTACGTGCGGTTGTGTGCGCGCTCGGTGTGTGCGTTTATGTGCACACCCTGTGTGGGTGCAGGCGTGTGAGGAGGAAGACGGCATGGATCAGAGAATGTTCAAGAAAGGGGGGCTAACTCGTAAATAATGAGGAGCTATTGGGAGTAATCTGTTTGTCCTTTCTTTAAGGTTAGGTTAGGTTAGGTTAGGTTAGGTTAGGTTAGGTTAGGTTAGGTTAGGTTAGGTTAGGTTAGGTTAGCAACACGAGCGATTTAGAGGTTCAAAAGAAAGACAGTTAAAAGAAAATAACATTTTTGATTTGGACAATTGCAGGCTAACAAGAGCATGAGAAAGAAGGGTAGAGAAAGCGGTGAAAATAGACAAGGAAAGAAATGAATACAAGGGCATTTATCCATCTTTACATGATGTGACACACCCGAGTGCCCCGAAACTCGGAGTGAGCTATGTTGGACCGCCGCCGTACGGCGACCCCGGAGTAATGGTTCCGGTGGTGACGCTGGGTGGCAGGATGGTAGTGGATGTCGAGGGCGAAGGCGAAAGGGCGGATCAGAGTATTGTACAATTGATTGAACAAGCAGTAAATAAAGAGAGGCGACGGGCCCGGGAGGGGGACACATCCCGCGTGGACACATCCCGCGTGGACACCTCCACCCCCGGTCTGAGCCCTCAACCGTCCAATGTGACGAAAGGAGAAAGCTGGCATAGACTTACTGCCGAGAATGAGGAGCTAAAAAAGAAAATTGATCAAGCCGATGAGCAGCGTAGACAGGAAGCGCAGATGTTAAAATGGGCAACAGAGAGAGAGAGAGAGAGAGAGAGACACGGAGAAAATATAATTTGCGGAGTGGTCAGGGACAGATGACACAGGCCGAGGTGCAGAAAAATGAATTGATGTATCCGCTGGTGACCACATCGGGCGGTCAGCACTACGAGCCCATGGTGCTCCGTGATGTGACCGCGATAATGGAAAATATGCCCCCACTTCACAGAGGAGGCAAGGTGTGGCTGAACAAATTTTTGGCTCTGATGAGTGGGCAGAGCTGTACACTCGGTGACATGCGCCAGATGTTGGCAGGAGCATGCTCCCTGGTGCAACTGCAGGCAATTGAGGAAGCAGCAGGCACCGCGAGACTGGGGAGGGAGGTGCCCTTGCCACAAGTAGCAGCGCCCCTGTTTGAAAACATTAAATTGACTTTCCCACAACCCACCGATCTGGCCCCCACTATGTTTCCTTATGATGTGAAAATGTCACCTGCACAACATTATGTAACATGTGTGGAGAGTTGGATTGAAACTACAGGTCGCCATCCGGCTCTCACGCACGAAGCAGAGGTGCTCTTCCGAACGGCGCTGCTGGATGGACTTCCGCCAGATGTGAAGAAGCAGCTAATGTCAGATCCTGACATTCTGGTTTGTGCCGAAGAACGATTTAAACGTCATCTTTTGCATCACTGCAGAATGTTCACTGAGTCACAAGCTAAAGTTGAAAACGAGACAGACGCATTATTTAAACAGTTGTTGAAATTACAGTTGGCAAAAATGCATGGTGAAGCTAAACAGTCTAAATCACAGAAAAAGGAAATGCAAATGTCACAGGCTCTTCAGGTGGTGGGGCGCGGAAGGGGCCAGTTCCGGGGCGGATACAGAGGCCGGGGAGGGAGTGCACCTGCTTACCCGGGGAGGGCAGCAGCATACAAACCCCTTTCGCCCAACGCATGCTTCATCTGCGGCGAAACCGACCACTGGGCAAAAGAATGCCCACAGTATCGACCGCGCGGAGCCACCCGCCCACAAACGCACGGAGGTCAACATGATGATCTCTGGTGTGGACCATTTGAATAGGGCTGCCCGGGGAGCCAAGAAAGCAGTGGCCCGGCGGAGCCAATGCTTCATGTGACAGTGGAAGGAAAAACCTGTGAAGATGCTGGTGGACACAGGAGCAACTTATTCATCAATAAACACTGCCCTTCCTGTATCCTCACTGTCAAAGAAAACAACAACTTTAGTCGGCTTCTCGGGACAACCACGTACTCTGCCTTTTACCAAACCACTTGAAACTGTGATCACCCGGACAGGGTGTAGACTGTGGTACAAATACATCCATTCCACAGACACTCCGATCAATTTGATGGGAAGGGACTTGCTGTCAGCCGTTCAAGCCAGAATTCTGTGTGGGCCAGAGGGAGTGATTATTCAATTTCCAGATGGCGTCAGCATCCAGTGCTCACAGCAGCTACAACAATATGGTCAGTGGCTGATGGCGCCCCTACCGGCAGAAGCAGAAACTGCAACCATCTACTGGGCCAGGCTGGAGCCAGAGACCCCTGCTGGTGGCGGTGTGTTCTCGACCTACCTACTGTGGAAGCCTGGATCTGCTCACTGGCGCCATACCACCCACCTGTTGATCCTTTGCATTGCACTCTATATTATGACCGAGAAAGTGATGATGTATATCGGGATTTGTTTGAAGAAATTGAAGGGCACATGTGGGATTTAACTTCATCGTGCATTTTGATTGGTAAAGAGGGAGTCGCAGCGGCAACTGAATTGACATATGAACAAATGCAGTGGTTCAAAATGACAGAGAAAGGGGTGCCACACATTTCGCTGGCTCTTGCCCCAGGACACGAGGCCAGACAATTGGGCTCAATGGTCAAGCAGTTGTTGCAACAGACTGATTGGCGTAAAACTCACATTCCTAATTTGTACTGGTCTGAGTCTCAGAATGCATACCAAATTAAACAACCCATGGCAGACACAGGATTGCTGGAGGAGATGATGGTGTCCCGCACACACGGTAGGGAGTTAACTGATCATGAGGACGCTGAAGTAATGCTGGCGGCCTTGCCCGACACACTGTGGTCCCAGGGTCCATTTGATGTCGGGTTTTGTCATTCGGTGGCCCCTATTGATCTCCAAATGGATGAGACGCAGCCTATCAAACGGCCTCAATATCGTTGGCCGAAAGAGGCGGACCAAGGCATGGAAGACACTCTGTGTGGCCTCTGGGACGCAGGGGTGTTGGAAGTGTCCGACAGCCAAATCGCACTCCTTGCTGTGGCGTTACCAAACTAGGTGGAGCTCGGGTCAAGGTGGACAGGAGCTTCATTGTGCACTGAGTTTGATAGAACTGAGGAGATTTGATAAAAATTGAATAATGCGTAGAGCTACAGAGAAAAGCATCATAGTCAGAGATTGAACAGATTTGGATAAAACAAATAGGCTAAAACGGTAAGAAACAAGAGCGAGATCTGATATTTTGGCTCGTCAGGCTTAAGAAGTAGAAGTCGAGTTAGATACATTTTAGAATAGGACATTTGGACTAAATTGGATTCGGTCAAGAGGAACAGGGGCATTTTGGCATTTTAACAGGGATTGACAGCAAGGGAGATTGAGGATAGAAGATCTGGACAGCAATGACGTAAATTACATTAAAAACTGCCCATTCTAGGGAGAGGTGCTGGATGGTGTGACAGGCAGGATTTTTAGGAAGAGAAAAAGGGGCGAGTTAGACTCGCCAAGAGGGGCAATAAAGAGAAGCAGACTGACAAACATATTTGAGCTAGACAACAGGAAAAAGGGGGAGAGCCAAATGATGATGTAAAAATCCAGAGGGAATAGTCGGACCCATCTTTATTGAATTTAATTAGGATAATTAATAGAGATCGAGTTTGTAGGAGCAATCTGAGGTTATGGAGGCTCCCCTGACACGCGGGTCCCACAGTCGTCTCCCCCCAGATAGACATATATGACAATTTGCGATGAATCTGATGGGCGAGTTTATGGAAAATTAAATTGGAGATTTTACAATAGGTCATGTTGACAAGTATGTCCAAATGTGAAGAGTTACTATTAGGAGTCAATGTTTGCCTGCACACTAACATACTAACTTTGCTTAGTGTGGGAGGAGAGCTGAGTGATAGAGACGGATGTGTGTGTCTGCGAGTGTGTGGATGGGTGCGTGCGCATGTGATCATCTATGACTGTGTGTGCGCAGTATGATTGGCCAGAGAGGTCTGAAGTTGGGGTGATGTGTTTGCAATTGAGGATAAAATTCCTCTCACCTGAAGGGGTGGTACAGACTGGCGGTCTGGAACTGGTAAGTGATGAGTTCTGACCGGAACCATGGCTCAATGATCAATCAGGGGCACCATCGACAACAAAACGGTGTGATGGAGAAGGCCCATTTCAGTGATATGGTCAGACAAGACAGAACTAGTATCGAACAGCAAGACTTTGGACGATTTGACGTGTGACGACTTTGAGCTCACCCGACGGGGTGACGGACTAGGTGGACAGTGACCAATTGTTTGACGCTTGAACGTGTTTGCGACAATAGCACGCTCTGCTTTGTTTTTCTGTGTGACTTGATTTTTTTTTTTGCAGCATCAGCCACCAGCCAAGGAGCGGATTGCGCGTTGCTTGCGTAACTTGTTTTCATTCTTGCAGGTTGTCGATTGCATTCGTGGAAAGTTTGTGTTGGATTTACAAGAATATGTTAACCCTTGCCCTTTTGGTTTTTATGATGAACTTGTTGATGACGTGGTTTTCAGGACATGATCCGCGGGCGCCAGGATTCATTTTATGACTGTTTTTATTTTGATACTTGATGTCTGTTTTTGTGTGTACAAATGTCCGCTGTCAGCCGGGCTATAAGCTCACTGACAGCAGTGCGATGATTTTTGTTTGTGTTGCTGAGTGTGTGTGGTGGATAGTCAAGTTTCAAGGACTTGGGGTGATGGTCCCGGGGCCCAGATGGTAACTAGAGGTTCCGCAGGCCTGGCTACAATGAGTGTGGTGATGAGAGGGGACGCTTTGCAGGTTCCTTTTGATACGTAATGACACATTGGGTGAATGTGTCAAAGGGGGAGAGTGGTAAAATAGAAATGGGTGAGTAGGTTTCAATTTGTAATTGTGATATACAAAGTTTTTTCCAAATTCACTTGCTTTCAAGCTTTAACAGGACATGCCAGAATTCACCCAGCAATGATGGAAGGAGCAGAGGAAGACCAGTGACATCTGGTTGTGGTGTGGAGATGACAAATTATAGGATCGCTTGCCGAAGAATACATCAGGTATCTGTGCCCTCGTGTCGTTGATAATGCCTGTGGTGGTTGTCCCCATTGAAATACAGAATCTCAATTGGAACCTGGAGTCCCCACTGGCGGGGCTCCTGAAGCGAGCCAAAAGAGACGTTTTGCCCCGTGGTTGAGCGACGACGATCCAACATATATTGACACTATGGGAGTGCCCCGGGGTGTGCCAGATAAGTATAAACTCGTTAATCGAGTGTCCTCGGGATTCGAAAGTATCTTCCTATGGATCACCCCCAATAAAAATGTAGACCGTATTAATTACGTTCATTACAATGTCCAACGACTGGGTAATTATACAGCTGAATCATTTGCCGCAGTTCATGAACAATTGGCTGCAACGTCGTTAATGGCGTTCCAAAATAGAATTGCCAAGGAACATGGTGTGTGTGGAATGTTTGGTGATGCATGTTGTACTTTCATCCCAAACAACACGGCACCAGGAGGCCGACTGACCAGGGCGTTGGAAGGACTAAGGACACTGAACAAAAAGATGAAAGATCATTCAGGCGTACACACCGATATTTGGTCTGATTGGATGAAAACGTTCGGAAGCTGGAAAGGGATCATCATGTCTGTGCTTGTTGCTGTAGCTATTTTTATTACAATTATGATTTTATGAGATTGTTGTTGTATTCCATGTATTAGGTCACTCACTGTCCGGTTGATCGAGAAAACCGTTGGCCCGTTGCCACCGATGGGCCAATATGCCCTGGTGACTCAACATGAGCAGCGGGGGGAAGGAAGGATCGACAGCGCAATGGTAGCTGTTTGCTAAAGTAACGGGTGATGACCTCATAAATGAGGTCATGAGAGGGAATAAAGGGAAATGTGCTTTTGGGAGTTTGCAAACATATTTTTTAAGGTTGTGTTAAACTTATAATCATATTAATATCTAGTATTAGAGTGCACGTGTGGATTGGTGGGGGGCGAAGAATGTGCAGGCAAACTGCATGAACTTGTTTTCTTGGAAGTGTTGTGTATAGGCCCAGACAGGGAGTACCGGACGGGAGAACACCTCAAGGTCAGGAATGAGAACAACAGCACGTCTATGTGTCTTGGACTTCGCGGGAAATTCCAACCACCTGACCTCCGCGATAGCACCGACACGGGGAGGAGATGGCCATCCACCAATCATCTCACAATATTTTGCATGCTTTAATATTCATATTGTGTTTCTTTAAAACTGGGCAACCCGGAAGAATGTGTCGTCTTTTGGTGGTCACAAAAACGCACGAGTTTTAGTGTGAGGGACCCGGGACCCAGGCCTGTATTAGTGCGCTTTGTCAGGAATAAACAATTGGTAAATTTGGTCTGATTGATCTACTGGTCTTCTCTTTGACAGAACGAACTCGCAAAATTGTTAGGTGCGCCAGTGTGTGGATTAGGACATAGCAATTTATGTGTTAAGTGTTGATCGCAATTTGGAGTCAGATCAATAACTAGAATCCGTAACCTAACAATACATACGTATATATAGTATATATATTGTCACGGTCGGGGGTAGCATGGAGCAGGACGACCAAGTGCAGCTTGGACCAGGGTTTATTGAAGCAACTCAAAAGGCAAACCGACATGACTTAACAAACAATAACTTGACTGACTGACCGGGACGTGAAACAAGAAGATAGCAGGACATGACGGCATCAAGACAGTACGACAACCCCGAACGACAGCAACCGAAACCAAAACCAATGATCCAACAGGGAGTGAGGGGCAGACAGGACTTTTATACACGACAGGTAACGAGAGGCAGGTGGGAACAATCACACTGATCATGGGCACACAGGAGGGGAGGGGCGAGCACACAGACAGAATCCAAGACAACAGACGCATAGTGGAGCAGTTGGGGACGAGACGTGACAGAACCCCCCCCACAAGGGACGTCTCCCGACGTCCCAAAAAAAAAAAAAAAACTAGGGGAACCAAACCGCACCGCACTCGGGCGGCGACTTGGGGAACCGAACCGCACCGCACTCGGGCGGCGACTTGGGGAACCGAACCGCACCGCACTCGGGCGGCGACATGGGGAACCGAACCGCACCGCACTCGGGTGGCGACTTGGGGAACCAAACCGCACTCGGGCGGCGACTTGGGGAACCGAACCGCACCGCACTCGGGCGGCGACTTGGGGAACCGAACCGCACCGCACTCGGGCGGCGACTTGGGGAACCGAACCGCACTCGGGCGGCGACTTGGGGAAACAGAACCGCGCTCGGGAGGCGACCTAGGGGACAGAACCGCACTCCGGCGGCGACCTAGGGGACAGAACCGCACTCGGGCGGCGACTTGGGCGACAGAACCGCACTCGGGCGGCCACTTCGGGGACAGAACCGCACTCGGGCGGCCACTTCGGGGACAGATCCGCACTCGGGCGGCGACTGCGGGGACAGATCCGCACTCGGGCGGCGACTGCGGGGACAGATACGCACTCGGGCGGCGACTGCGGGGACAGATCCGCACTCGGGCGGCGACTGCGGGGACAGATCCGCACTCGGGCGGCGACTTCGGGGACAGAACCGCACTCGGGCGGCGATTTCAGGGACAGAACCGCACTCGGGCGGCGACTTCGAGGACAGAACCGCACTTGGGCGGCGACTTCAGGGACAGAACCGCGCTCGGGCGGCGACTTCAGGGAACAGAACCGCGCTCGGGCGGCGACCTAGGGGACAGAACCGCACTCTGGCGGTGACTTGGGGAAAAAAAAAAAAACTAGGGGAACCGAACCGCACTCGTGCGGCGACTTGGAAGTCTGTGCCGCGATCGGCGGCAACTCAGGAAGTCCGTACGGCAATTGGCGGCGACTCCGGAGTCTGTACCGCGATCGGCGGCCACTCACAAAGTCCGTACCGTGAAGGGCGGGATTCGGAAGGCGGGGCTGTGCGCGGCGGCAAGAGCCATCACACGCCGCAGCAGTGGGAGTGGAGCCAGGGACGATCGCGGGTCCGACGCAGCTGGCTTGGATGTCTGCTGACGTTCGCGGGTCCTGCGACGCTGGGGTGGAGCCCGATGGCGGCCGTGAGTCTGATGACGCCGGGAGGCACTCCAACGGCGGCCGTGGGTCCGGCGTCGCGGCACCAGAGTCCGATCGCGGCCGCAAAGCCGCTGGCGCCAGAAGCACTCCGATGGCGGCCGCGGGTTCGAAGTTGCGGGAGCAAGTTCGACAGCAGCTGTGGAACCCACGGCGATGGAACCTGCTCAGACGTGGATCGGGCGTCGCAGTGGAAGCTGGTGGTGGAGGGGGGGCCAAGCGCTGGTCGTTTTGGTGGTCGGATCATTCTGTCACGGTCGGGGGTAGCATGGAGCAGGACGACCAAGTGCAGCTTGGACCAGGGTTTATTGAAGCAACGCAAAAGGCAAACCGACATGACTTAACAAACAATAACTTGACTGACTGACCGGGACGTGAAACAAGAAGATAGCAGGACATGACGGCATCAAGACAGTACGACAACCCCGAACGACAGCAACCAAAACCAAAACCAATGATCCGACAGGGAGTGAGGGGCAGACAGGACTTTTATAAACGACAGGTAACGAGAGGCAGGTGGGAATAATCACACTGATCATGGGCACACAGGAGGGGAGGGGCGAGCACACAGACAGAAACCAAGACAACAGACACATAGTGGAGCAGTTGGGGACGAGACGTGACATATATATTTATATATATACAGCATAGACTTCTATTTTTACTACACTTTTAGAACATTTTTAGACATTATTTAGCCAAGACATCTGGTTCCCATATGGACGTCTATTAGACGTCAAAATATATATTTAGGAAATTACAAAGGTTTGCAAAAGATCAAAATGGGTTGTGATGAACGAGACCAACAATCTATCTGAAGCAGCCATAGTTGTTATTGCCATTCCATTCGCCTTGAACGCTTTGTGGTCGGAACTGGGAAAATCTGAGTGGGACCACCATGTTAGGACCTCAAATTTCGTACTGTCTTCAAATGTACACTTCGAGTACCTTATCCTGTCACTTCTTGTCATTTTATTTTACTCTAATGCCGTTGTGCAGTTATTTTGGGGGGTTATTTAATGCATTTAAGGCAGGTGGATGTGTGTGTTGTGAGCAAGTGTGTGTAGGAATGTGTATATGAGTGTGTGTGTGTGTGAGTTTATTTTTTTTTTATGGCGCAGTCTTGCGCTGACGCTGCTCTTTTATCTCTTTTTCTCTTGACTTTCTTTTTTCCTCCTTTCTCTTTCTTTTTGTTTGTAATGTTGAGTTGGCCTGGACCGATGTGTGGCCACGGTCGGGCCGTCACGGGTTTGGCTATCCATTCGGCGATGCCGGTGCCTCCTACCACACCTCGACGTGTGCAGATCGGGTCGGCACGGGTGGATATTTTTCCCGTGCCTGGCATTCGGGATGGCTGCGCGTATGGGTCGGTACCTGCGTGACTCAGCATAAACCGTCCTGCCTGGCAGTCGGGATGGCTGCACGTATCGGTCGGGACCAGTGTGACTCAGCAACAGCCGTCCTCGGTTGCAGACCAGGTCTGGCTCCCACGCCTTGGCCTCGCAGCGGCGACCCCTGTGACTGGTCCGCTCCCTTGTGCTTGTCTGTCTGTCTGTCTGTCCGTCTGTCTCTCTATTTCACACTACACACTTCACTACATTTATTAATCTGTGTCCAATAAATGATAAGTTCAGAATGTTTTTCTCAATGTTGTTATTATGAGTGACATTTTAGCCTGCAAATAAAGCACAAAACATCACCCTGACATTCGGCCAAACCAATCAGTTGACCCTGACCTCTATTGATCAACCGAATTTTGGTCTAAATTTAGACGAGATATCGAAGAGATGTCTAAGGTTCGCTAGGATGTGCATGTGTTGAATGAATACCAACATCCTTAAATGTCTGTACTGATCAGATTATTTTAGTCACTTTAAAAGTTGATAATAATACACCTAAATCTCGATTTGACGCGGATTTTGGGGTCTAGAATTTTGGAATCGCATTAACCCCCAAAGTGCGTTGTATAGAAAGTCTTGTTTTTATAGAAAGGCATGTTTTTAGGCAACTAAAGGGGTTCTTTGTTGCGTTAATTTATGTCAGGCATGTTGTTGGGCAGACGAAGGGGTCCGCCTACCGCCCGTGACCGTGAATGCTCCCCACACAGTCTGTGGACATTTATGTGGAGAATCAATACGCAGATCAAAATATCAGGAGGATTGAGTAAGTAATTTTGATGCGATGTAAATTGGATGAAAGAAAGGATAAAGAAGGCACTTATTCTACGACTGTGTCCGGCCACGCTGTTTGACTATGAATGAGGGGCTTCGGCGAACTGTTTTTCCGAATAAAAAACAATCCTAGCTATCCGTAACACTGTATTAAAGCATTCAGAAAGATCAAACAGCATAATTTCTTATTATCAAATGCCTTTAAAATGGTCTCAGAAGTTAATCAAACCCCTAGCGCTAAGGTTTACGTGCTAGTTATTTAGCTTTATACGGTCCTTATATCGGGCGGCTCGGTGGGGCACTGGTTAGCACGTCCGCCTCACAGTTAGGAGGGTGCCGGTGATGGATTTTGAAATAGTAGTGTAAGGACCGTTAAAATGTGATGAATAGAGACAAACAACTGTAAAGCCAATAAAGGTGAATTTTACTAGTGTAACACAAACATAACCTAATAACACAATACAACATAAATTAGACCAGGGGTCACTAACACGGTGCCCGCGGGCACCAGGTCGCCCGTGAGGACTGCATGAGTCGCCCCAGGACTGTTCTAAAATTAGCTCAAATAGCGGCACTTGTCAGCGAGCTGCATCTATTTATTTTACAGTCAAACCTCGGTTTCCGAACGTCCCGTTTCTCGAACAAATCAGAATTTGAACAAAAAATTCGAGATTTTTTTGCTTCGGTTGTTGAACAAAATTCGGAGGTCGAACCTCGCGAGATGAGCCGGGAGGAACCGGGAAAACCCGACCGCGCAGCCCGGATGCCGACTGACTCCGTAGTTATTGTATTTTCGCTACTTTGAGGATTGTATTAACCCCTAATCATGCCTCCAAAGAAAGTAAGTGGGAGCAGTAAAGCCATCCTAAAACACAAAGATGCTCCTAAAGCAATGCGACAGTGAGCGCCCGGCGCGCTGTGGTTGCGCGATCGGACAAAATTAACCTCCCTGCGCACTTAGGTCCACTTAAATTCTGGAAAGTACATCAGGACTTTAAAAATATTTTCTAAATTTCAGCGATGGCTCTGTCACAATAATACAACCAGCACGGTGCAGTTGCGTGGTGGACGACGCGTTACGGTTGCGCGTTCGGCGGTGCGCTGCAGTTGCGCAATCGGACAAAAATGCGCAAATAAAAAAATGCTTAAAAAAAAAATGCTTTTTTGTCTTGGAACGGACTAAAAAAAATTCTATTATTTGTAATGGGAAAAATAGATTCGGAATTCGACCGATTCACTTCTCGAACGGATTGTGGTCGAAAACCGAGGTTTGACTGTATTTTTGCTATTCTTGTTAAAATAACACTTACATGTGAACTGGAAATGACAATAATGACACATAGTGAAAGCTAAATTGAGCAAATTGGCTATTTCAGAAGTGCGTGTCAAACTGGTAGCCCTTTGCCTTAATCAGTACCCAGGAAGTAGCTCTCGGTTTAAGAAAGGTTGGTGACCCCTGATTTAGACTCGCGAGGAAGCTGTCAAACTTGAACATTGGGTGCGCGTGTATTCAAATGCCTCTAAGGACTTTTGAATATTAACGTTTTGCAAAGAGTGCTATGATGTCAAACTTAACAGAACAATAAATATTCCTTGGCTGGGGGACCCCCCCCGTGAGTTGTCACCTTATCGTGGTGGAGGGGTTTGCGTGCCCCTATGATCCTAGGAGCCATGTTGTCTGGGGCTTCATGCCCCAGGTCGGGTCACTCATGGCAAACGGGTCCTAGGTGAGGGGCCAGACAAAGCACGGCTCACATAAGCCCCTTATGAAGAAAAACATAAATGGATTTCGTTTTCCCTCGCCCAGACGTGGGTCACCGGGTCCCCCTCTGGAGCCAGGCCTGGAGGCAGGGCTCGAAGGCGAGCGTCTGGTGGCCGGGCCTTCGCCCATGGGGCCCGGCCGGGCACAGCCCGAAAAGGAAACGCGGGTTCCCCTTCCCATGGGCTCACCACCTGTGGGAGGGGCCAAAGGGGTCGGGTGCAGTGTAAGCTGGGCGGCGGCCAAAGGCAGTGATCTTGGCGGTCCGATCCCCGGCTGCAGAAGCTGGCTCTTGGGACATGGAAGGTCGCTGGAAAGGAGCCTGAGCTGGTGTGCGAGGCAGAAAAGTTCCGACTAGACATAGTCGGACTTGCCGCCACAAACAGTTCGGGTTCCGGTACAAGCCCTCTCGAGAGGGTCTGGACTCTCTTCCACTCTGGAGTTGCCCATGGTGAGAGGCGTCGAGCAGGTGTGGATATACTTATTGCCCCCCGGCTGGGCGCCTGCACATTGGGGTTCACCCCGAAAAAACGAGAGGGTAGCCTCCCTCCGCCTTCGGGTGGGGGGACGGGTCCTGACTGTTGTTTGTGTCTATGCACCAAACGGCAGCTCAGAGTACCCACCCTTCTTGGGGTCCCTGGAGGAAGTGCTGGAGAGCGCTCCTTCTGGGGACTCCATCGTTCTACTGGGTGACTTCAGTGCTCACGTGGGCAATGACAGTGAGACCAGGAAGGGCATGATTGGGAGGAACCGTCCCCCCGATCTGAACCCGAGCGGTGTTCTATTATTGGACTTCTGTGCTCGACACGGATTTTCTATAATGAACACCGTGTTCAAACATAAGGGCGTCCATGTGTGCACTTGGCACCAGGACGCCCTAGGCCGCAGTTCGATGATCGACTTTGTAGTTGTGTCATCGGATTTGCGGCCACATGTTTTGGACACTCGAGTGAAGAGAGGGGCGGAGCTGTCAACTGATTACCACCTGGTGGTGGGTTGGCTCCGATGGTGGGGGAAGATGCTGGTCCGACCTGGCCGACCCAAACGCTCTGTGAAGGTCTGCTGGGAACGTCTGGCAAAATCCCCTGTCAAGAAAAGCTTCAAACTCCCACCTCCGGCAGGGCTTTTTCCACGTCCCAGGGGAGGCGGAGGACATTGAGTCCGAGTGGACCATGTTCCTCGCCTCCATTGTTGAGGTGGCAGACCGGAGCTGTGGCCGTAAGGTCATTGGTGCCTGTCGTGGCGGCAGTTCCCGAACCCGCTGGTGGACACCGGCTGTAAGGGATGCCGTCAAGCTGAAGGAGTCCTATCGGGCCGTTTTGGCCTGCGGGACTCCAGAGTTCTTAAAGGCTCTGGATGTTGTGGGGCTGTCATGGCTGGCACGCCTCTACAACATTGTGTGGACATCGGGGACAGTGCCTCTGGATTGACAGACTGGGGTGGTGGTTCCCCTCTTTAAGAAGTCAACTATAGGGGAATCACACTCCTCAGCCTCCCTGGTAAGGTCTATTCAGGGGTGCTGGAGAGGAGGGTCGACCCTCGGATTCAGGAGGAGCGGTGTGGCTTTCATCCTGGCCGTGGAACAGTGGACCAGCTCTACACCTTCGGCAGGATCCTCGAGGGTGCATGGGAGTTCGCCCAACCAGTTCACATGTGTTTTGTGGACTTGGAGAAGGCATTCGACCGTGTCCCTCGGGAGGTTCTGTGGCGGGTGCTTCGGGAGTACGGGGTGCCGAGCCAACTGATAAGGGCGTTTCGGTCCCTGTATCACCGATGCATGAGTATGGTCCGCATTTCCGGCATAAGTCGGATTTGTTCCCAGCATGGGTTGGACTCCGCCAACGCTGCCCTTTGTCACCGATTCTTTTCATAAATTTTATGGACAGAATTTCTAGGCGCAGCCGAGGCGTTTAGGGGGTTCGGTTTGGGGACCTCAGCATCGCGTCTCTGCTTTTTGCAGATGACGTGGTGCTGTTGGCTCCTTTAGGCCGTGATTTCCAGCTCTCACTGTAGCGGTTCGCAGCCGAGTGTGAAGCGGTCGGGATGAGGGTAAGCACCTCCAAATCCGAGTCCTTGGTCCTCGGTTGGAAAAGGGTGGAATGCCCTTCCATCGGGGATGAGATCCTGCCCCAAGTGGAGGAGTTCAAGTATCTTGGGGTCTTGTTCACGAGTGAGGGGAGGATGGAGCGCGAGATTGACTAGCAGATCGGTGCAGCGTCGCAGTAATGCGGACTCTGTACCGGTCCTTCGTGGTGAAGAGAGAGCTGAGCTAAAAGGCAAAGCTCTCAATTCGTGACCGAAAGAACGAGATCCCAGATACAAGCGGCCGGAATGAGTTTCCTCCGCAGGGTGTCCGGGCTCTCCCTTAGAGATACGGTGAGAAGCTCCGACATCTGGGAGAGACTCCACATTGAGAGGAGCCAGATGAGGTGGCTCGGGCATCTCGTCAGGATGCCTCCTGGACGCCTCCCTGGGAGGTGTTCCAGGCATATCCCACCGGTAGGGGACCCCGGGGACGACCCAGGACGCGCTGGAGAGACTATGTCTCTCAGCTGGCTTGGGAACGCCTTGTGATCCACCGGGATGAGCTGGATGAAGTGGCTGGGGAGAGAGAAGTCTAGGAGTCCCTCCTAAAGCTGCTGCCCCCGCGACCCAACCCCGTATAAGTGGAAGAAGATGGATGGATGGATGGATGGATGGATGGATGGATGGATGGATGGATGGATGGATGGATGGAGTCTGAGCAAGTGTACCACCTTTTCAGCGGTAAACTTTTGCATATCTCATCGCTCACCCTCCATGCGTTGCATGACAACCATTTGTGAAATTCGAAAGCCGATCAATATAACACCGCTGCTTTAGTGCTTGGACCTTTTCGTCGTGTCTAAAAAGTTGATCATGTCATAAATGCATTATGCCCTGCTGCGAAGTTAGCGTGAAGCCTGGGAACGCAACCATGTCAAGTTGTTTCCGATGAGCCAGTTAACATGGGTGGGTATACACAAGGCATCAATCAACGCGTACCCTCGCCGGGTAATTTAGTTTAGACTATATTGAGGATAATTTAATCCAGTTGCAGTGAGTATACGATAGCACAGCTGTTAAGGCGGTGCCTATTGAGCTGTCCTTTATTTCTTTACGTCCCGGGTTCAAATCCCGCTGATGACTGTTCTATTTTTCATTTTTTTAAATGTGAACGAGACGTTTTGTTCAACGTTTTTATTGAGAATTTGAACAGCAATCAGGCAAATTCCATTTCGCTTGTGACGAATCTGCAGTCGCGAAACAGAACTGAGCAACTTGCTTTACCCTAGCAGTCGTAACTCGAGACAGGGAGGAAGATAATATGGGAGCAAGTTGTCATGTAACACCAGTTCGATTCTACCTCCGACTGTGTGGAGTTTGCATCTCCCCGTGCCCGCGTGGGTTTTCTCCGGGCACTCCAGTTTCCTCCCACATCCCAAAAACATGCTTGGTAGGCTAATTGAGGACTCCAAATTGCCCCTAAGTGTGAGTGCGAGTGCTTATGGTTGTTCGTCTCTGTGTGCCCTGCGATCGGCTGGCACCGGTTCAGGGTGTTCTCCGCCTACTACCCAGTGACTGCTGGGATAGGTTCCAGCATGCCCGCAACCCCTGTAGGGACAAGCGGCAGAGAAAATGGATGGATGGTCCTAATATCATCCATTTAAAATACTACAAATGTATTTACGACAATATAAGCGTAAAATTGATGTTCAGGTGTACATGGATGTAATTTGCTTAATCACGGATGAGAATTTTCCGCGGATCGGCGGATTTCCGTGTTTTTTTTGTCCGTCTGAAGTATCATTTTCGTGAATCGTGTAGATCCGTTGAGAATTTTTTTTTCATATATGAGGGAGCGGCTGGCAGCAGTATTGCGACAACATCCACCTTATTTTCGGCAGCATTTTGGCGCTACCTACGTCACATCATTTGCCTACTCATTTGCCTAATCAGCAAAAGTTTTTGCCAGCATGGCGAATGTTTTAGAGAAAAAAGATGAGGATCGTGCCAGGGAAATAGACAAGTCGAACGGGATCAAGAGCTGCTTAAAATGGGCATGGCTCGAGAGCAGCGTCATCTTACAACTCAGAACACAGTCCGAAATCACCTGCCTGACGGAACATGTCCGTAAATTAGATGTCCCGGGGAAGGTTTTGTGCATTCCTTGTCAAGATGTTAGAAGCTATGGAGATCGCGGCGCTAGGGACATTAAGGAACACATCGAAACAAAAAACTCAAAGGTACGTTTTTACTTTTACAAGCATGTGGGTTTAGAACAGGTATGGGCAAACTACGGCCCGCGGGCCACATCCGGCCCGCGGGACCGTTTAATCCGGCCCGCCAACCCTAAATAAATTGTATTATTAAACTTTTTTTTCGGTCATTTTGTCTGCAATGACTGCGTTTCCCCAGTAGATGGGGAACCACTCGCCTGCGCATTTACTACCGGAAGCCGTGTCAGAAAGCTCGGTGCACACTCACAAGTGCGTGTACGTACTCAGTAGTACGGAAATGGCGCACTCGCGCTCTATTTGTAGCAGTGCCGAATTTAGTGACGACAGCATTCTTGTAATTTGCGCGCCGAGTTTTCGGATACAGTTTTACGCTAAAGCCACCCACAAACCTTCCCCTGGAATCCTTCCATTAAAATGAGTCGCCCACAAAAAAGCAAGGTGGACACTGAGTGTCGAGTGTTTAAAAAGAGTGGCCAATTTGGCTCGACGTACGCGACGTGACGTTCAGCCACATGAACATCAACATCAAATGAACACTGAAAATGAAGGGGAGGCTTTCAAGTTTGTTGTAAAAAAATGCATTTTGAATATGATCTGTACAAATAGCAGGGATTGAAACTAGCGACCATTCTCATTTTCAAACAATGCAGGATGCTCAACGACACCTGTTTGTGACTAATCTTAACCTTTAAAGTTCTTAAGGCTTACTTTAAGGAAGTGTTTTCCGTTTCCTCACTTCTGTTACCAGGTGTTTGTGAGTTAAAACTCTGCTCTGATTTTCAGATACCCCTCACCGTGTTGCCGTTTTGATTACTTTATTTGGATGTATGCTTTCACCGATTCTTCAAGATGATATATTTGGTCAGAATGTTTGCCGTTTGATGTGATCTCATAAGATAAACATACATCTTTCATTAATCTGACCTGCCTGCACTGAAGTGATGGAGACTGTTATTCATAATAACAGTGTCATATTTTATGAGAATCACTGATAGCAGTTTTTTAGGGATGTTTTTTTTTTTTTTTAATGCTGTTAATAAATGCATTTGTTTTCAAAAAACTTTTTTTGAATATCCATGCTTTACTACCTACTAAAGGCCAAAACCTTTTATGCAATGACCTTTACAGGTCGTTTATATTACTTCACACAAACACTACATCCATCTGCTCCTGGTTCGGCCCCCCGGTCAAAATTTAGAACCCAATTCGGCCCCCAAGTCAAAAAGTTTGCCCACCCCTGGTTTAGAAAGTCACATGTTACATGTAAGCTAATGTTAGGCTATTGTCACAATATTGTTTAAGAATAAATCTTAAATTCTGCATTCTCCATTCTCATCCCTGTTAATACTGACATCTAAAAACATCGTTCACTGAAAAACTGTTCATGTGACGAAAACACAATGTGGCAATAGCTAATCTGTTTTAAGGCAGGTCACGCGAAGTGAAGTTAAGTATAAACGATATAGTTTGGCTTTTTGGACTGCATCTGACTGGTCCTAATTAAAAAAACACATACCGATCCAGATATTTTGGCCTGAATCAGATTCAATATCGATCCATTGGATCAGACCATCTCTGTTTCTTATCATGTACGTCAACATCTATGACACATGTACTTTTTTTTTTTTTTTTTAAATGATTTTTTTATTAATTTGGGTGTTAAAATAGGCCTCTGATACTTGTGGTGCTGCTTTGTCATCATGTCATGGTTTAAAATGGAAATTTCATATTCATGTTCTTCCATCCCTATGCTTGAAAATATTGACTTCTTTCAGCAGATTGACATGAGTAAAATATGTATATCCTTGTCTCTTCTAACACTGACATCATTTTGAGGCATGTCCTCCCAGATAATTTGATATGCTTGGAAATGCTTTCTTACTGACACTTTTTCTCACCCCACAGATACCCAACTGTAAACTGCAAGAGGAGTATGGCGACTGTAAGTTCAGTGCTTGTATCATTTTCATGACATTTAATAGGTACAACTAGGTGCAGAGGTGTTTGGACGATTGCAATGTTTTTTTTTATTTTGACCTTTATACACCACCACATGGATTTGAACAAAACATAAGATTGTCATCTCAAATGTAAGAGACTGCACAAAACTACAGCATTTTTGACTTTAGAATTGTTATTTTATGAAAATTGCCTCAGGTTTCAGAGAGGCCTAAAAAATTATTTAACATTACAGTTGGTAAGGTCTATTCAGGGGTGCTGGAGAGGAGGGTCCGTCGGGAGGTCGAACCTCGGATTCAGGAGGAGCAGTGTGGCTTTCATCCTGGCCGTGGAACAGTGGACCAGCTCTACACCCTCAGCAGGATCCTCGAGGGTGCATGGGAGTTCGCCCAACCAGTCCATATGTGTTTTGTGGACTTGGAGAAGGCGTTTGATCGTGTCCCTCGGGAGGTTCTGTGGAGGGTGCTTCGGGAGTAAGGGGTGCCGAGCCGACTGATAAGGGCGGTTCGGTCCCTGTATCACCGATGCCAGAGTTTGGTCCGCATTTCCGGCAGTAAGTCGGATTCGTCCCCAGTGAGGGTTGGACTCCGCCAAGGCTGCCCTTTGTCACCGATTCTGTTCATAACTTTTATGGACAGAATTTCTAGGCGCAGCCGAGGCGTTGAGGGGGTCCGGTTTGGGGACCTCAGCATCGCGTCTCTGCTTTTTGCAGACGACATGGTGCTGTTGGCTTCTTCAGGCCGTGATCTCCAGCTCTCACTGGAGCGGTTCGCAGCCGAGTGTGAAGCGGTCGGGATGAGGGTCAGCACCTCCAAATCCGAGTCCATGGTCCTCGATCGGAAAAGGGTGGAATGCCCTCTCCGGATCGGGAATGAGATCCTGCCCCAAGTGGAGGAGTTTAAGTATCTTGGAGTCTTGTTCACGAGTGAGGGGAGGATGGAGCGTGAGATCGACAGCATCGGCAGTAATGCGGACTCTGTACCGGTCCGTTGTGGTAAAGAGAGAGCTGAGCCAAAAGGCAAAGCTCTCAATTTACCGGTAGATTTACGCTCCTACCCTCACCTATGGTCACGAGCTATGGGTCGTGACCGAAAGAACGAGATCCCGGATACAAGCGGCCGAAATGAGTTTTCTCCACAGGATGTCCGGGCTCTCCCTTAGAGTTAGGGTGAGAAGCTCGGTCATCCGGGAGAGACTCGGAGTAGAGTCGCTACTCCTCCACGTTGAGAGGAGCCAGATGAGGTGGCTCGGGCATCTCATCCGGATGCCTCCTGGGCGCCTCCCTGGGGAGGTGTTCCGGGCATGTCCCACCGGTAGGAGACCCCGGGGACGACCCAGGACGCGCTGGAGAGACTATGTCTCTCAGCTGGCCCGGGAACGCCTTGGGGTCCCCCGGGATGAGCTGGATGAAGTGGCTGGGGAGAGGAGAGTCCCTCCTGAAGCTGCTGCCCCCGCGACCTGACCCCGGATAAGCAGAAGATGGATGGATGGATGGATGGATGGATGGATGGATGGATGGATGGATGGATGGATGGATGGATGGATTACAGTTGTACAGGCTCCGGCAAAATGATCTGACACATTTGCAGGTTTATTAAAATGCAAATAAATTAACCCGTTTCAAAAAAGGTTTTTTTTATTTTCGAAAAGTACATATAATGCCATCTTGTTTTGTTTCGTTTCATTTCTTTTTCGTGTTCAAATAATGTTATTTTGTTTCGTTTCAGTTGCTAACATGAATTGGACCAGTGAGCATCGCGCTTTCATTGTGTCATTTCATTTCATTATTAAAACGATCATTATTTTTTGCGACACAAGAAAATATAATGTAAACATTTTTTAAGGCAAATAAATTTATTTGAAACACTTTATACACACACACACACGTTGTACACATGAGTTCCCTTTGGACCAAACACAATTTTAAATTTTTTTAAACATAGTACAGCATATAAACATAATACATTGAATATCAACATTGTGTATTAATAATATTTTTTAATGTAGATCAATTACACAGCCCTAGTTGTACTCCAAAGAATAGTAGTTGATTAAAAAATATAATCATGAGAACATTGCACACTTCCAAATCAAAAAATGAAGAAAAAAATACAGTCTCCCATATTTGGATATACTGAAGCGAGAATGGGAAAGGGAATGATAGCACTCCCAGCCCCCTCGCTGGAAGTCCGGTGCTCCAAATTTTCAATTTTGACAAGCCGACCTCTGGGGGTTGTCTCAAAAGTTAGTAATCCAAAATTTATGTACACGGGCCGGGTGATTGGCAGCAGCATGACGCACATGAGCCAGCTGATTGGCAGCGGGATGTACGCCACTGAACGGTGGGTGGCCGCCACGGGCAAGTCCAGCGGAGATGATGCTTGCCTCATCAGCGTCATCAAACACGGTCAGCTGCGGGCAGAAAGCTTCCTAGTAATGGGGCCGGCCTATGCGCCAGCAAGTCCTGCAAACACCGACGCCGGCAACGTAGCTGGCCAATGAGACTGGCAAGTCTGGCGAAGAACGTGCTGCTGGCCGCCTCACTGGCATCAGTGAACGTGCTGCTGGCCGCCTCACTGGCATCAGTGAACGAGGTCGTTGTCAGGGAGTGAGCTCTGGCTACTGATTGATGACGGGGTGTCTGCAACACAGATCCCCCATGTCTGGCTGTTAAGAAGCTGAAATGGTTTTGCTAATGTCTTTTAGATTTTCACAAGTTAAAGTGAACAAGAGTAGTAATGTGAATATGAATTATCGTGGCAAATAATCATTTCAAAAACTTGATGACAGCAGAATGTGACAAGCCAAGCTGGGAAACAATACGTATTGCAATGCTCGCCAGGACATAGACAGGCTGAGATTGGAAAATAAAACATGAAGCGAACTCCAAAAGTGGGTGGACCATTTCAGTGGCAAATCAGCATTTTAAAGACTTGATAAAAACAGAATGGACAAGCCAAGCCAGTAAACGATACGTATTGCATTGCTTGTCTGCCTGCCTTAGGTGACATAGACAGGCCGAGTTTGAAAAGAAAAAAAGAGGAAGCAAACTCCAAAAGGGTGTGGACCAGTTTGTCATAAATCTTGTCTCCAAAAAGCCTTTAAATCTTCTGTAAATCTAATAAACTTCCTTTTACTTCTTAAATATCACTGCGTTCATCTGCTCTATGTAACTGAAATTGCTGATCTGTACAACCCATCCATCCATCCAGCCAGCCAGCCATCATCTGAACCGCTTATCCCGCTGTGTAAATAATCATTTTAAATTTAATGCTGGACTTGGACAACGCAATCTCACTCAAATTTCGTCTAAACATTCTCCCATGGGAAATAACTTGGGTTAACCTACTAGAATGAATCTCATTTAAACAAATGACATGTTTTGTCAAGCCGGTAAACAAACTCGCCTCTGTCTTACTAAAGAATGTACTAAGTGAAGACTGTATGAACATTTACCATAGATGGAATCTCGGTTTTATGAATACAGTAATCCCTCACTACATCGCGGTTCGTTTATCGCGGTTTCACTACAACGCAGATTTTTTTTCCCCAAATTAAAAGAAATCTAAATTCAAAATAAAACTTCTAAATTGAGGAATCATGGCACAAAAGTTGCCCACACGCCAGCAGAAGGCAGGAGGTGCCCCCACAATTGCAGTGTGAACACTTGTAGCTTTTTATTTAAAAAAATGGTTATAATAATAAGAGTTTTAAAACCATATTTACAGTGTTGTACCTTGTTATAGAAAAAATGTTAGAATAATAAGAGTTTTAAAACCATATTTACAGTGTTGAACTTTGTTACATATTTTTTTTATAACAATAAGAGTTCTAAAACCATATTTACAGTATGTACACTTGTACCTTGTTATAAAAAAAAATATAATAATAAAAGCTGTTCTAAAAAAATATTTACAGTATGTGTTGAGAATTCTCCATTTTATATGTTATTCAGCCGTGCTTTGATTTGAGGTAGGGTGCTTTATTTTGAAGGCCCTTTTCAGGCTATACCACTTCCTGTTTCACGTTCGTGTACATATGTCGGTTACAGTGGTACAGCAGTCATTGACGATGTAAGTGGGTCTCCGAACAAGTGACAAATGAACGATCACGTGTCTAACCCAGGGATGGGCAAACCTTTTGACTGGCGGGCCGAATTTGGTTCTAAATTTTGACCGGGGTGCCGAACCAGGAGCAGATGGACGTAGTGTTTGTGTGAAGTAATAGAAATGAGATGTAAAGGTCATTGCATAAAAGGTTTGTACTTTTAGTAGGTAGTAATGCATGGATATTCAAAAAAGCTTTTTGAAAACAAATGCATTTATTAACAGCATTAAAAAAAATATTTCACCCAAAAACTACTATCAGTGATTCTCATTAAGTACGACACTGTTATTATGAATAAGAGTTTCCATCACTTCAGCGCCTGCAGGTCAGATTTATGAAATATGTTTATCTAATGAGGCGAAATCACGTCAAATGGCAAACATTCTGACCAAATACATCATCTTGAAGAATCAGTGAAAGAATACATTCAAATAAAGTAATAAAGAAATCAATGGTATTGTTGGTCTCCCATTTTTGCTAGTGCATCATGGTCTGGAGTGAAATTTGTTGGGGTAATTCTTAGGATAGAGCCGAGGTGTCGGTCCGTTAACTTAGAGCTGTGACAGGCTTTGTTGACGTTCATGTGGCTGAACGTCTGCTCACACACGTAGGTCGAGCCAAATTGTCCTCTCTTTTTTTTTTTAAACACTTGGCACTCAGTGTCCACCTTTCTTTTCCTCGGGCCACTCATTTTAATGGAAGGATTCCAGGGGAAGGTTTGTGGGTGGCATTAGCGTAAAACTATCTGAAAGCTCAGCGCGCGAATTACGAGAATGCTGACGTCACAGCCCACACTCGAAATTCGGCACTGATGGAAATAGAGCGCTGAGTGCGCCGGGTCCGTACTACTTAGTACGTACACACACTTGTGAGTGTGCACTGAGCTTTCTCAAAGTCAAAGTCAGCTTTATTGTCAATTTCTCCACATGCCAAAGACACACAAAGAAACCGAAATTTCGTTCCCCCCTATCCCACGGTCACAAGACAAACAAACAAGTAAACAAGTATAACAAAAGCGTGCTGAATAAATAATGAATAAATAACACAACAATAAATAAATAAATAAGAGGAGCAGAAAAAAAAAGGAGCAAGTGCGCGTACAGCAGACATTCCCGAAAATAGCGCAACAGTGCCGCACGCTACGCAGAAGGGGGTAGCGTGTTCAGGGCCCTAACAGCTTGGAGAAAGAAGCTGTTGGCGAGTCTGGTGGTGCGGGAGCGCAGGCTCCTGTACCTCTTCCCAGAGGGCAGAAGGTCAAACAAAGAGTGAGCCGGGTGACTCACATCTCTGGCAATCGAGGTTGCCTTGCGAGCGAGATGGGAGGTGTAAATGTCCTTCAGGGAGGGGGGCGAAGCACCAATAATCTTACCAGTCGTATTCACTATGCGCTGCAGGGCCTTCAAGTTCTGTTCAGTGCAGTTACCACCCTAGACAGCGATGCAACTGGTGAGGACGCTCTCAATGGTGCCATGGTAGAATGTAGACAGGACTGCCTGAGGAGCACATGCATGCCTGAGCTTCCGCAGGAAGTACAGGCGGCGCTGAGCTTTCTTTGCCAGTGACGAGGTGTTTGCGGACCAGGAGAGGTCCTCGCTGATGTGCACCCCCAGGAACTTGGTGCAGCTCACCCTCTCCACCACAGCACCGTCGATGATCAGCGGCAGGTGTGTTGTGTGACCCTTCCGGAAGTCAACAATGATTTCCTTGGTCTTATTGACGTTCAGCAGGAGGTTGTTGTCCCTGCACCACGTGGTCAGAAGGTCAACTTCCGACCTGTACCGAGTCTCGTCGCCCTTCGTGATGAGACCCACCAGAGTCGTGTCGTCAGCAAACTTCACTATGCGGTTGTCGCTGTAGGTCGCAGTGCAGTCATGCGTCAGCAGGGTGAAGAGCAATGGACTGAGCACGCAGCCCTGGGGGGCCCCCGTGCTCAGCGTGATGCTGGCGGAGATTTTGTCGCCAACACGCACCACCTGAGGCCTCTGACAGAGGAAGTCCAGTATCCAGTTGCAGAGGGAGGTACTGAGGCCCAGCTCGTCGAGTTTGCAGATGAGTCGCTGCGGCACAATGGTGTTGAAGGCAGAGCTGAAGTCCACAAACAGCAACCTCACATATGAGTCCTTTCTCTCCAGGTGGGTGAGGGCCGAGTGGAGGGCAAAGCAGATGGCTGACACGGCTTCCGGGAGTAAATGTGCGGGCGGGCGCTTTCCCATCTATTGGGCAAACATAGTAATTGCAGGGAAAATGACCCCCCAAAAAAGTTCAATAATACAATTTATTCAGGTTTGCCGGGCCGGATTAAACAGCCCCGTGGGCCGTAGTTTGCCCATGTCTGGTCTAACCTTTAGGACAATTTAGTATTGCTCCAAATGTTCATTTACATTCCTTTAAAGTTCCGTTTTCGCGTGTTGGCATGATCGCGAATTAGGATCTTTCCGCTAACTCGTTAGCCTGCCCAGTACTTAACGTGTGTGTTATCCACCTACAGTCACATCTACATGTTACACGCACACACGTATAATATTTATATTTTCAATATTTATACAACATTTTCTGTGTTATTTATAGTATTAATATATTTACATGTTTGAAACAATTATTTAATGTAATTTAATAATAAAACATTCACTTAAATTTTTTCATATACATTTATTGACACACAAAAAATGTACAGATGAGAGGGTGACCCTACTTCGCAGATTTCACTTATCGCGGGTGGTTTTTGGAACCAATTATCCGCGATAAACGAGGGATTACTGTATTAGATAACTTTCTGCAAAAGGGCTACAAATTAATGACCACATTAGAGACCATAATCTTAACATGATTGGTCTATGTGAGACCTACTAGTTAATGACCACATTAGAGACCATAATCTTAACATGATGGGTCTTTGTGAGACCTGGTTAAAACCTAATGATTTAAGCTGCCGCTTAATGAGGCCTTGCCTCCAAACTTTGTGAGCGCTCATGTCGCATGTCCTCGCAAAAAGGGTGGGAGTGTGGCCCGTAATTTCCTAATCCGGTCTCAGATTTATTCATCGCTTAAATAATGCATTTGAAACAAAAAAAGTTTTGCAAAACTTGCTCCACAGATGATAGAGATGTGTTGATTGATGACTTGTTGACTCATGTTAGCTTCAAACTGCACTCTGGTGAATGATGCCTTCCTCTTACTATCATGTTGCGAAACATCCATCTAGCCATCATCTGAACCGCTTATCCTCATGCTCGTCGAGGACGTGCTGGAATCTTTCCCAGCTCATTTACGGGCAGTCGACGGGGGACACCCTGAACTGGTTGCCAGTAGGGCACACATAGACAACCATTTGCCTACTAGCTGTGTTTTCGTGGTGTGTCAGCTCCCCTTAAAACATTAAGGAGAATATTGTACACAAGTGGACTGAGCTGAACATACACAAAACATTTTATACACACACGTATATCATTAAAGGCGTTACACCCTCACACAACAACAACTTCGTGATTTGGCCGAGAAGGTACCAAGTCGGTGACAACTCCCTTTAGGACATCTGCTATAGTCTCAGTGCTTGGTAATTTTTTTGAAAGGCCTCTTGTGTTTTAAATGTGTTTGTTTGCAACTAACATAAACTAGGTGTGCTTATTCGATCAGGTGTTGTACAGTAAAACCAGGCTGGCAACCTATCTCCCTGGGATTAATGGTCTGGTGCATCACTTTGCCAGCACCATGGGTTACTCTACTGTTGGATCCTATGGCTCTGGTGATCCCCATGCTGCAGTAGCTACATCCATAAATGGTATGGCTTGCCATTTTCTCTTTCACATTTTAAATCGTGAGAAAATTAAAAGGCCGCTGTATTGACTAAGTGCTTTTTGTTCAGAATTTGAGCAAATTTCTGGACCAGATTTAAAAAAATACTGTTATACTACTGAAATACTGCTTGTTTATTTACAGTTGCAGTTGCTTTCTGTTTCAGGACCTCTTAGATTGCAGCATGATGAGACCATGAGTCCTTCTAATGTTAAAGACCACCTCCACTGCATGCCTGGTAGTGTGGGGTTTGAAAGTAATTTGAAGGTTTCAAAACAAAAGAGGATTCTGACAGAAAAAATGATCCCTGATCCGCTGCCTACCCCATCGAGACCTGAGAGATGTATCTCTGGACTGCTTATCAAAGATTTTTTTGTAAGTATAGCACAGTGGTGGTCTGTTTGGGGTTCACTGTGTTATGGGGCGGTAGGGTGTGTAGAGTGTGGGGCTTTGGGCGTTTTGTTATATCATCGCCCCCCCCAGACCCCCGGCTACTTTTCAGTGTTTTTTTCACATTTGCCATTCTCATCCCTTCATGGATTATCTGACAGTGGCAAAGATGGTGCTCTCTGGGATGTTTTCACTTCCTCCTTTGCACAATCCAAGGCAGATTTTACTGGGTTTGTCTGCCTCATTTCCTCTATGACATTGTAGGGATTCATCCATCCATCCATTTTCTGTACCGCTTTGTCCCTACCGGGGTCGCGGGCGTGTTGGAGCCTATCCCAGCGGTCATCGGGCAGTAGGCGGGGGAAACCCTGAACCGGTTGCCAGCCAATCGCAGGTGTTTCTTTCTGGTCTGACATATTTGTATATTTTTTAGCCGAGATAGCATTTACTTGCGCAGCAAACTTTTTGATAGATTAAAAGATGTCAACGGCAGAAGACTTGTCCATACATACATAACACGTAACAAAATAAATCCCCTCACAATATTTATGAACATGTCTTGTAAACAAGCACAGTAGTCAAGTTAACCAGTAAGCTAATGCTAGGGTTAGCGAGAAGCTAACGAATGCATTTAACACATTAGTGTGTTCCCCAAGAATAATACTGCACATTCATTGCAATTCATCTGATACAACTACCGTATTTTCTGCAACATAAGGTGCACCCAAAAGCCTTCAATTTTCTTAGAAAACGGATGTGCACCTTTTAATAAGATGTGCCTTTTGTGTGGACCAAATTCCAAAATCTGTAAAGTTGTTTTGTGTGGTTTCTGTAATGTACAGGTGAAATATGAAGACCCGATGAACCAATCAGAGGACATTGTTTTACATAGGTCGGGGCAAAAAACAATCAGAGGATTTGACTTAACACGTAAAGGAGTACATACCTCCGCCGCCATTGGTAAATAAGTACTATCGTTTGTGCAAATCTGTAAAGTTGTTTTGTGTGGCGTCCGCCACACAGAAACGTAATATACAGGCAACCGATGAACCAATCAGTGTACATTATGTTTTACGTAAGTCAGGGTGGTAAACCAATCAGAGGACTGGACGTAACACGTACATGAGTACGTACCTCCGCCACCACTGATAAATAAATATTATCGTTGGTGCAAAGCATTAGGACCCTCGAAAATGGCATAGACAAAGAGACATGTCTACGAGGCACGATTAGAGGTTTCTGGAAAGCCAGGATCATTGCAGAAGAGCAATGTGACAACGACGAGACAATGACGAGAGGGAACTTTGCATGTTTAATGGCGAACTTGCCGAAGTGTTTAATTTGGATACAGAAGATGACGACTTGGACAGATTTGCGTGTGAATATCAATTAACAATAATGTGAGTACAGTGGAGTAGATCGTTAAACAGTAGAATAAAGTACAATCAAACTCACTGTCTTGCTCCTGTGACGTTTTTTTTGTATGTTATGGCATGCATGCGCCCTATAATACGGTGCGCCCTATGTGTGGATTAAATACAAAATAGACCCCGGAATTGAGTCTGCGCTTTTCAACGTGAAGCGCCTTAGGGTGCAGAAAATATGGTACTCAAAATACTCTCACAAAAAGTGAAAAGAGTGCACAGCTCTAAAATCAGCAGAAAGACTGACACTAACGCTATAGAAACAAGTGCATCATAGACACGCAATAATATGAAAATGAAATACAGTTGTTTATTTTTGCATCATGTCAAGCTTGCCACTTTACTGGGTCGGTCATTTCCATAGATTGGAAGAACTGAACCATCAACAAAACAAAGTCTTTTGGCGAATCCTTCTCTATACCAGGGGTCACTAACACGGTGCCCGCGGGCGCCAGGTCGCCCGTGGGCGCCAGGTCGCCCGTGAGGATTGCATGAGTCGCCCGCAGGACTGTTCAAAAATTAGCTCAAATAGCGGCACTTGTCAGCAAGCTGCATCTATTTATTTTACAGTCAAACCTCGGTTTCCGAACGCCCCGTTTCTCGAACAAATCGGAATTTGAACAAAAAATTCGAGATTTTTTTGCTTCGGTTGTTGAACAAAATTTGGAGGTCGAACCTCGCGAAATGAGCCAGGAGGAACCGAGAAAACCCGACCGCGCGGCCCGGATGCCGACTGACTCCGTAGTTATTGTATTTTCGTTACTTTTAGGATTGTATTAACCCCTAATCATGCCTCCAAATAAAGTAAGTGGGAGCAGTAAAGCCACCCTAAAACACAAAGACGCTCTTAAAGCAATGCGACAGTGAGCGCCCGGCGCGCTGCGGTTGCGCGATCGGACAAAATTAAGCTCCCTGCGCACTTAGGTCCACTTAAATTCTGGAAAGTACATCAGGACTTTAAAAATATTTTCTGAATTTCAGCAACGGCTCTGTCACAATAATGCGACCAGCGCGGTGCCGTTGCGCGGTCGGCGACGCGCTACGGTTGCGCGTTCGGTGGTGCGCTGCAGTTGCGCAATCGGACAATAATGCGCAAACAAAAAAATGCTTAAAAAAGGGTTTTTTTATTAGTCTTGGAACGGACTAAAAATGTTTCTATTATTTGTAATGGGAAAAATAGATTCGGAATTCGACCGATTCGCTTCTTGAACGGATTGTGGTCGAAAACCGAGGTTTGACTGTATTTTTGCTATTCTTGTTAAAATCACACTTACATGTGAACTGGAAATGACAATAATAACACACAGCGAAAGCTAAATTGAGCAAATTGGCTATTTCAGAAGTGTGTGTCAAAATGGTAGCCCTTTGCCTTAATCAGTACCCTGGAGGTAGCTCTCGTTTTAAGAAAGGTTGGTGACCCCTGCTCTATACTGACAAAAGATTTCTGTAACAGTTGTCCTTGAACAAGCAGGACTTTGCCCACAGATGTGGGAACACTGCTTGAATAATGAAATTTGACCAGGCACTTCTTTGAGGTTCTGATGCTGGGGGACGGTGGAATGAGTCGTGTGGATTGATGCATCCAACAACGTAACATTTTTATCTCTCCACTTCGCCATCCTTGACTTGTTTGGACTACAAAAGTCACTCTGAGTAATAAAGATGGCCGATTTGCCAAACTGTTTGGCCACACAGTTTAGCCACACTTGTTTGGTAGTCCTGCCCCAATGGGTGTGATGTAATTGATAAAAATACGTAATAGAAAACGGAGAAAACTAAAGTAATAAGTAATAAAATAGCCCCCAAACAGATCATAAAAGTATCTCTGCAGCACATGTAGGGATAGATTAAACTTTTCTACAATTTTGGAGACTCCAAGTACACAATAAAATGAATATAAAAGCTAAAAAGTGGATTTTCCATGATACGTCGCAAAACAGTAAAGCAGGTCCAACATTGGCACTTGTATGATAGGACTATTAAAAGATTATGTCAGTACTACAAGTTCCCCTAACAAAATAATTCAGAAGTGATTTGACAGTATTTTGGAACGGAGTTGCGGTGGACTTACTGACGCCCACTTTTTACATCAGCCTTACGATGTCAGTGAAGGAAGCTAAAGGATATTACCCTTGTTTTCTGACTTGCTTATTATACTTAGTCAACGTCCTGTTGTTTTGGAATGCACTATTTGTTGCATCTACTATCTACAATTCTAGATGTGTGGTAGTCAGGTGTCGCAACACGCCGAAAGAAAGGATCAACGTAGCTCTATTCACGAAAGATAAAAAAGTAGGCTTGTCGTTCAGCAAAGAGGCTCGCCATGGATCGCATCAGCCGGCCTGCCGCTAAGCAAGGAGGCTCTCTGCTTGCCGCGGACCGCATCAACCGGCCGGAAGAGACTTTTCGTGGACAAACAAATGGAGTTGGCCAGCCCGCTGTAGAGCGAGGAGTCCCTCCGTGAACCCCGTTAGCCAGCCAGCCGCTTAGCTACTTACTCACTTCAAGCTTGTACCGTATTTCCGGACTAAAATTGCTCCGGAGTATAAGTCGCACCAGCCATCCATCCATCCATTCATTTTCTATACTGCTTGTCCCCACGGGGGTCGCGAGCGTGGTGGAGCCTATCCCAGCAATCATCGGGCAGTAGGCGGGGGACACCCAGAACCGGTTGCCAGCCGATCACAGGGCACACAGAGACGAACAACCATCCGCACTCGCACTCACACCTAGGGATAATTTGGAGTGCTCAATTGGCCTACCAAGCAAGTTTTTGGGATGTAGGAGGAAACCAGAATGCCCAGAGAAAACCCATGCGGGCCCGGGGAGAACATGCAAACTCCACACAGGGAGGGTCCGAGGTGGAATTGAACCGGCACCCTCCTAACTGCGAGGCGGACGTGCTAACAGTGTGCCACCGAGCTGCCCCACAGCAGTCATAAAATAAATAAAGAAGAAAAAAACAAACATACAAGTCGCACTGTACGATAAGTCGGGGGAAATTTATTTGATAAAATCCATCACCAAGAACAGAAATGTCATCTTGAAAGGTAATTTAAAATAAAAATAGAATAGGCAACAACAGGCTGAATAGTACGTTTTGCTAACGTTAGATAAACACATAAACAAGGAACTGAGAATGTGCCTGACGTAACATTTTAAGACGTATTCAAATAACTATAGCATAAATAACATGCTAACAAGTTTATCGAACCATCCGTGTCACTCCAAATCATTAAATCCAACGAAATCTTCATCCTCTGTGTCACTTACAAACAACTCCGCTAACTCCGGAAGTAGAAGATGCAGCGCTTCCTCTTCTACGTCGTAGCCCAGTCAATGACTTGACATCAGATACACTGCATTGTGCATTAAAATAAACCAGGGAGTTATTTTATCAAATACAAGACTAGACACAAAAATTGAAGCACCAGATACTTAGCAAACTTTAGGATATTGCTCTCTTTACCCATCAAGACCTAAATGTAAGAGCCACGGAGTTACACTTTAAGTATTACTGTACAAAATATTATACAAACTTAATGGTGCAATTTGTCGGTGGCTATCTGAATACTTAAATTTTTGTTGTGAAAGCTAATGTGATACAACATAATATTGTAATTGGCAGTGATATGTGATGTTGGAATACTAATCATCTGGAACTAAAATTTGGAATCACAGTGAAACTACCCTGAACAAAAATCTAAACCTTAACACTTTTGTTGTGTATGTTTTTGCATGTGTGGTCTCATTAATGAATGTGCAGCACGACCCAGCTACGAATCACAGCACCCGTGAAGAAAACCAGGATTTAGACAACTCATCTGTGGAGTGCATCATACAGTCATGCCCCGAAAAACTAAAACAAGGTAATTCACAGAGCCTACACTATAAACGTAACGTTCTCCTAAAATGTAGTTTATGATGTATAATATGTACCGTATTTTTCGGACTAAAAGTCGCCATAAAATGCACAATAACGTGAAGAAAAACATATATAAGTCGCTCCGGAGTACAAGTCGCATTTTGGGGAAAATTTATTCGAAAAAATCCAACACCAAGAACAGACATGAACGAGCAACAACAGGCTAAATGATAGATATGCTAACGTGACATAAACACAATTGAAGAGCTGAGAACGGGCCTGACGTAACATTCAGTTATTCAAATAACTATTACATAAATAACACGTTTATAAAACCATCTGTGTCACTCCAATTCATTAAATCCAGCGATCGTCCTTTATGGAAACGATGCTGCGTATGCGCCGCCCCGCTGATGTCTAAATATTCTAAATATTCCACAGGCCCATATGATGATATATAAATTATATATCAAATAACTATTATATAAGCAATAATATTATCAAACCATCTGTGTCACTCCAAATCATTAAATCCATCGATCAAATTCCTCGTCCTTTGTCAACAACGCCGCGCGTGAGCCCTGACGTCAGCCTCATCTTTATTCCACAGATCTAGTATATAACTATATTATAGCGTTAACAAAGTACAAGGAAAGACGTGGGTTTGGTAAACGTCTCTTTATTTAACAAAACAAGAGTTCAACGAGCCAACAACTACGGAACTGTAACGATAAAAACATATACAAGTTCTTATACGAAATAAAATATATCATATAACTATAACATAAATAGTTCACCGCCGTGTGATGGTGAACCGGCGTCGACTTCCAGGTGTGTGGCGGTGTGGACTTCCATCCCTGGAGGTGGCACTTCCAGCCACGAAGGTGGAAGAGAGCTCCATAGAATAGGACCGGGCGTGCGTAAAAGCCATGTCCGAGCCCCATCCACCGTCCCCGGACAGCCACCCGGCCGAGCGCCGGCCCCAGACTTCCATCCACGGAGGTGAAAGAGAGCTCCGTAGAGTAGGACCAGGCGTGCGTAAAAGCCATGTCCGAGCCCCATCCACCGTCCCTGGACAGCCACCTGGCCGAGCGCCGGGCCCCGACTTCAATCCACGGAGGTGAAAAAGAGCTTCGTAGAGTAGGACCGGGCGTGCGTAAAAGCCATAATAGTTTTTCAAACCTTCTGTGTCACTCCAAATCCTTAAATCCTTCAAACTCTTCGTCCTCCGTGTCACTTACAAACAAAGCCGCTAATGATGCCGGTAGTACGTGGGGCCCTTCGTCATCTTCATCATCCCTTGATCGAATATATGTCCTTTATGTAAGCAACCGCCGCGCCTCGCCACTGACGTCACTTGAAATTCAAATTACAGTAATCCCTTGCTACATCGCGGTTCGTTTATCACAGTTGAACTTTTTTTTTTTTTAATTTTGAAAATTTGTGAAAAAATTCACGTATATTCATGTCTCTGAATCAGTGAAAATGTATTAGAATTGGTTTTCTCCTGTTTACCTTCACTTGTCATGTTACAGAACCCCACAGACAGCCATCCCATTTTTGAGTTGTTTTGTTTTTTACAACAGGAATATCATATATTCCTAACTGTTGGTGATTTCTCTTAAATATTGTGATAACCAGATCTGCAATACCTGTTTCCCGAGGCGTCAAGCTCTCATGTGACAGTGATCACCGTGACACAAAAGACTAAGAACGAAATGACAGCATGGTGTTTAGCAGTGGAAGAAGAGCGAGACCACATGCTTGACAAGGTGAGCTATCTTAAACATGGAGACACTGGAAAAAATGTAGATACCCTTTAAACAAAATTGTCACTGAATTTAAAGAAAGCAAAGAAAACATTTCTTAAATCCTTTTGTGACTGAACAGAAAATGTTCTTACACCATCCATTTCCTGTACCGCTTTTCCCCACGGGGGTCGCAGGCATGCTGGAGTCAGCAGTCAGCCAGTAGCAGGGCACACACAGGCGAACAACCATCCACACTCGCGCTCACCTACGGGAGAATATGCACACACAGAGAGGGCTAGAGGTAGAATCAAACTCACAACTTCCGAATCATGAGGTGGACGTGCTAAACAGCTCGCCACCGTGAGAAATTCAAGATGTAAGATCTATTTTGTCAAAAAACAATGGGGAAGTGCAGTTGGGCCTTACAATAGGCTTGAATGCCACAGGTCGCCGGTCATGGCAGCATAATCAAGTCGCAGGTGAATGTCCTCATTACCAACCAAAAAAGGCAGTCAGCAACGTTGTCCTGGACAGCCATGTGCTGGATGTCTGTAGTGAACTCAGATATGGCAGCAAGTTGGCATTGTTGCTGATCAGACCATGGCTTTAATGTCTTGGCCATGGCAAATGTTTGTGGTCCACAAAGGCAGTGAACTGGTGGGCCTCCAAGAGAAACCAGGGATTAAGGAAAAGGCCTAGGAGCACTCTGTCAAAGGTGCTGTACTACCTGACATTGACACAGAGCTGCCTGCCACTGATTGCCAGGTCCCACAACCCACTGCTCACACTACAATGTCTGACGATGTCAATTCAAGTCGACAAACAAAAACGGCATGTCACACAGCATGCATTCAGTGCATAAGGCACTGAAATGTCTGTGCTGCCCCTTTGAGGCTGAGAGGCATCCATAGAAACTCAAACGCGCAAAGCTGTGATGACTGCTGTTTTAGATACATCCTGTGGGTGTACTGGTAACTGATTGTCATCGTTTATCAAATGTATCTTGGAAAAGATGGTGGCCCCCGTCAGGTAGGCAGAGAAGTCCTTGTATTTGCAAGACGGAATACCGGTTGGGGCTTGTGGCCAGTGTTCCCTCTAAACTGCGCAGCTGCGCAATTGCGCACTGGTCGCGCAATCTCTGCGCTCAAAAAACTCCATGCTGCGCACAAAATAAAATTCCGCATAAACTGATTGATTAATATTTAATGTTAGACGTAATCTAATCTAATTAAGTGGATGAATTATTTTCTTCCTGTGCCTTTTTGTAGTGTAAATCAGTAATTGACAGGTGTCCAGCCAATGATATGATATGGTTCACTTACGTTATATAGCCAATCATAGGATTGAAAGTGACTGAACATGTGTCCTGCCGCGCAGGTTAGCTACGTAGCTAACGACAGTGCGGCGGAGTCAAGCGATGCAAATGCTAAATTAGCTAATCATGGCAAAACGAATGAGCAGCGACACACCCACTCGCCAAGCCAAAATAAATAAGAGATGCAGCAGTTCTTTTAAGATTGAATGGCTGTCGGAGTGTGTGCAAGTACAAGAGGGAACGGTGAAACTGGGTGAGATTTTCTCTTTTTCGAATGAGAAAGGTCTCCTCTGCAAAACATGCAGTAAAGCCAAAGTGGCGGGCGAGTATACGGAGGGAAAAATATGGAAGGAATGGAAGTTGGACTACCTCAAGCGTCACATTCAGCAGAAATGTCATTTGAAAGCAGTTGGAATTGTACACAGACTCAAAATGGGACAGGGGATCGGTACATTATTGCAAGAGAGCGCAAAAGACCGACAGAAAAGGAACGAGCTGTCACACAAAACAAAATCCGACCCCGAGCAAGTTAAAGTTCTCATTGACAATATTTTATTTATTTTTTAAATCTGTCAATCAATCAACCAATCAACCAATCAATCAACCAAAATTAATTAATTAATTAATTAATTTGGTGTTGCACACAGTGGTCCACAGTGTGCACAGGGAGCTTGTGTGTTTGCACAGACACTTGAAAAATTAGAGGAAACATTGGTTGTGGTATATTTCAGGTGACAGAAATAACCAAAGGGCTGCCGACCGCCATCGGGTCATCATGTGCTAGGGGGAAGCCCATGTGCTGTTCGAGTGGCAGACTATACCAAGGAGTTTCATGGTAGCCAACTGCTTTTTGGCAATTGCAAGTTTGGCAGAGTTAAGGCCCTGCACACGACTATAGACTGTTGGGCCTACAATGGTGATGTGGTGCTTCACGCCAAGCTTAGCTACAGCTGTCAAGAATGGACAACGTGTGGTTTGGTGAAGTCATGGAACTCAGTGAGCAGGTATTCATACTAGTAGGTAGTCTATTTGATAGGCAGAGTGTGCCAGCCCCTCCAAGCATGCAGGGGTACATAGCAAAAGAGACCACATCAATAAGGTGGGAGTTTGTAACATCCACAAGCAGGTTAAAGGCACAGAGAGTCCGCGCCCATCACTGACGTTGAAACAGAGGCCATTTCAAAGTCCCAGCCCAAACGCTGTCTACCAAAACACACTTCCACATACCTGGTGCCATAGGTATGTAAAACGTGCCATTTGTAGCGTCCGTTTGACGACCTTGTCTGCCAGCCATCGTGTCTACAGGCTTTGCCAGCAAGATGCTGGGAGAGTCGAAAACAAAAAACAGCTGAACTTTTCTGCCTCACACATCAACTTGGGCTCCTTCCCTGCCAGAGAGATAACATTCTCTAGAGCCAGCTTCTGTATCCGGCTGACACACAGCTCAAACCGCACCTGACCCCTTTGTCGCAGGTGGTGAGCCTATGGGAAAGGTATACACATTGTCCATTCAGCCTCCATGGTTTCAGGCCCGCCCGGCCACCGGGCGCTCGCCAATGAGCTCCACCTCCAGGCTGAGCCCCAGAGGGGGCTAGACCCGCGTCCAGGGAAGGGAAAACTACATCCATTTGTTGTATTCATCATAAGGGATCTTTTAAGCCATGCTTTGTCTGGCCCCTAACCTAGGACCTGTTTGCCATGGGTGACCCTGCCAGGGGCATAAATCCTCCAATAACGTAGCTCCTATGCTCATTGGCATGCGCAAACCCCTCCACCAAACGCATGTAGGGAACATTACATATAGTAGATTGGAAATTGATAACTGTGGGGTTCAAAAATAAAACTGCCCATCCGAAGGGCAGGTGCTTGAGCAAATACACAAAACTAAACTATGACCTTTGTAGTTTGTAGATGGAGCGAAGGAGATCTGCTTCATTCTGCATAGAGAAGGATTCTGGGCAGACTTCATAGATCCGTCCTCAGGCCTGGCGGTAAGACCATGTATAAACGAAACTAAACTAAACAGCATTTTATTAAAAAAAGAGGCAATGCGTTGATGACAATATCAGGCAGATTGAGTACTATGTGAACTGGATGGAAGAGAAAATAAAAAAACCACTTAGTCTCTGCCACTGTGTTCGGCCACACTTTCTGACTTGTGAGTGACTGTGTAGATGAGGTTCTTACGTGAACTTCCCCCTTTCTGAATCAAAAACAATCCTAGCTATCCGTAACACTGTAATAAAGCAATCATAAAGATCAAGTACTTATTATTATGAAACACCTTTAAATTGGTCATGAAAATTCATCAAATCACTAGCGCTAAGGTTTACGCGCAAGTCATTTAGCTTCGTATGGTCCTTATATCATCCATTTAAAATACTACTTAAAGAGAGTCAGCTTTATTGTCAATTTCTCCACATGCCAAAGACACACAAAGAAACCGAAATTTCGTTCCCCCCTATCCCACGGTGACAAGACAGACAAACAAGTAAACAAGTATAACAAAAGCGTGCTGAATAAATAATGAATAAATAACAGAACAATAAATAAATAAATAAGAGGAGCAGAAAAAAAAGGAGCAAGTGCGCGTACAGCAGACATTCCCGAAAATAGCGCAACAGTGCCGCACGCTACGCATAAGGGGGTAGCGTGTTCAGGGCCCTAACAGCCTGGAGAAAGAAGCTGTTGGCGAGTCTGGTGGTGCGGGAGCGCAGGCTCCTGTACCTCTTCCCAGAGGGCAGAAGGTCAAACAAAGAGTGAGCCGGGTGACTCACATCTCTGGCAATCGAGGTTGCCTTGCGGGTGAGATGGGAGGTGTAAATGTCCTTCAGGGAGGGGAGCGAAGCACCAATAATCTTACCAGCCGTATTCACTATGCGCTGCAGGGCCTTCAAGTTCTGTTCAGTGCAGTTACCACCCCAGACAGCGATGCAACTGGTGAGGACGCTCTCAATGGTGCCATGGTAGAATGTAGACAGGACTGCCTGAGGAGCACATGCACGCCTGAGCTTCCGCAGGACGTACAGGCGGCGCTGAGCTTTCTTTGCCAATGACGAGGTGTTTGCGGACCAGGAGAGATCCTCACTTGAACATGTATTTATGATGATTCATATATTATGGGGGGGGTGATGACATACAGTGCCTTGCGAAAGTATTCGGCCCCCTTGAACCTTTCAACATTTCGCCACATTTCAGGCTTCAAACATAAAGATATAAAATTATTTTTTTTTGTCAAGAATCAACAAGTGGGACACAATCGTGAAGTGGAACGAAATCTATTGGATAATTTAAACTTTTTTAACAAATAAAAAACTGAAAAGTGGGGCGTGCAATATTATTCGGCCCCCTTGCGCTAATACTTTGTAGCGCCACCTTTTGCTGCGATTACAGCTGCAAGTCGCTTGGGGTATGTCTCTATCAGTTTTGCACATCGAGAGACTGGAATTCTCGCCCATTCTTCTTTGCAAAACAGCTCGAGCTCAGTGAGGTTGGATGGAGAGCGTTTGTGAACAGCAGTCTTCAGCTCTTTCCACAGATTCTCGATTGGATTCAGGTCTGGACTTTGACTTGGCCATTCTAACAACTGGATACGTCTATTTGTGAACCATTCCATTGTAGATTTGGCTTTATGTTTTGGATCATTGTCCTGTTGGAAGATAAATCTCCGTCCCAGTCTCAGGTCTTTTGCAGACTCCAACAGGTTTTCTTCCAGAATGGTCCTGTATTTGGCTCCATCCATCATCCCATCAATTTTAGCCATCTTTTGTTAAAAAAGTTTAAATTATCCAATAAATTTCGTTCCACTTCACGATTGTGTCCCACTTGTTGTTGATTCTTGACAAAAAATTAAAATTTTATATCTTTATGTTTGAAGCCTGAAATATGGCGGAATGTTGAAAGGTTCAAGGGGGCCGAATACTTTCACAAGGCACTGTACCAGCAAATCGGTGTGACTTCTGCTGTTGCCTTTGCAAGACCAGTTCAGATATGCGTTATCGCGAATTTACACGACATTCAGGTGTGTTCGGCCATCCGTGGACGGGGGGGCGGGGCAATGACATACCAGCTCTGCCGAACCCCTGAAGCCGACTCACCGAACCCCTAGGGTTCGATCGAACCCAGGTTAAGAACCACTGCTCTAACTTCTTTGCAAGAATCACACGTGAGACAGTTTGGCCATTTTACGCTTGCAAGCGGAGATGCCATCAGCACCCTTTTTCAAGCACAGAGATGCTTGAAAGCAGTCTGACTTAGACCTCTTGTAAGGGCATATTTATTGAGAGAAAACAGGGTGGGGGTGAGCGTAGACAGGTTTGGTGAATTCCCGGCATCTGGTCAAGTCTTAGCACTTTGTTTTACGATGTTGGGGGAAACAGATGAAGTTTGATTTTTTCCTCTGCAGCTGGTCAAGCAGGGAAGCAACTGGTTAATCAATATACTCTACAGTCACTGCTGTGCAATAACATCCTGCTCCCCACACCCTTTTTGAACTGTCTACACTATTTGCACTATGTGTCCTCTCTGCATCCATTGCAGCCTGGTCATCCTGGAAGAGGGATCCTCCCATCTGTGGTCTCTTCTCAAGGTTTCTCATTTCCCCTAGTTGGAGTTTTGAGTTTATCCTTGCCCTCCTGGGAGTTTAAGATCATAGAATATTTGTCATTTTTCACACGTCCTGAGTGTTATTAGTCACCTAAATGTTGAACAGAGGCTGTGATGTACCGAAGTCAATTTCCTTGTTTGGCACGCCCAAACATGGCGAATAAAAATTCTTGAATCTTGAATTTCAACATAATCATACGATCAAGATATTTTTTTCAACCCTAACACACTTATTTGAAGAAAGACTCTTACCGTCTAAAGGGGCTGTTTGACAATCATCTTTGAACACTTACACCCCTTAACATTTCCCAGGAAGGGACTATTTGACAAAAGAATTACTCATCCAAAAAAAACACCTACTTGAACAGGTATCTTTTTGAACAAATAATTTTTTAAACACTCTTTCCACCCCTGTGGCTTCTTTACATAAAGACATAAAAATTGTTCTTTCTGGCATTTACTGCAACACACAATATTGTGTAACTACAGTACATCTAAAACATAAATCCCAATCCTCGTGCTCAGAAATTTCAACAATCTACCCCTTGGAGGTAGTAGGCTGAAGTGTTTCTATTAAAAGAAGATATTCCGCTCACCTTATTTTTAGGCCCAGTCGAATTGCTGACATTTCCGTGAGGTTGGCGGCGAAGGAAAAGGAGCAGCGAGCATAAGACAAAGTGAAAGAGGAATTACAATGTAGAAGGCAGAAAATATCAAGCGGGTGACAACCAACTCAATGATGTGCATCCACGATGCCTGTTCCAAAGTAAAACAGAGGCAAATCCCGGATATGTGTGGACCTTCTTTCGAAACAACCCTGCCCATAAACCTGACTTTAGGCTTAGTTCACATTTCTTAGGACTTAGTTTGACTCTGTCCTTCTGGTACCTTTGCAAAACTGTCCTCAGGTGTTCAACATGGTCCTGACGACTTACTCTGAACTAAGTTCTCATCAAGGTAGGGTAGGCAAATGTCATCCCGCAACCCCCACAGACATGCTTTTCTGAAATATGGCCAGGATAGAACTAAGGTCAATTGGGATCCGCACCCATTGGTATAGACCTCAAGGCGTGATGAATGCTGTTAGTGGCTGACTTTCTTCATTCAAAAACCCTTTGGGTGACCCCTGATCAAGCACTGTAAACCACAAACTACCCGTCAGGGTATCAAGCATGTCTTGTATCGTGGGAATTGGGTGTCTGTCAGGTGCTGATTAAGTTTGCGGTAGTCTACAAGGAGTCTAAGCTCTCCCGATTTCTTTCTTACACGCACTATTGGTGAAGAGTACAGGGGCTTTGATTTCGTGACCCAACCCCGGTTGATTAAATCCTATAGATAAGATTTTACTTCCTGGTTTAGGGGTTTTGGGACGCTAATGTATGTTTTTTGGACTGGTGTATTATCATGAAGGGAAATGTAAATGCGGAGAGATGCTGCCGACATCATTTTCGTCTTCACCAAATGCCCTGCAATCTTCCCAGAGCATTTCCCTCACTACCTGTTGCTGCTCATTCGTTAAATGGTCTAGCACAGTGGTTCTTAACCTGGGTTCGATTGAACCCTAGGGGTTAGGTGAGTTGGTCTCAGGGGTTCGACAGAGCCTCCACTGAGGAGGTCCAAACAAACCTGATTTATCATGTAAATTCTGATTTGCCAGGATGTAATTTGTTGTGAGTTCATGCTGGTTGGTTTTGTTCTTTGAACAAGGTGATGTTCATGCACGGCTCATTTTGTGCACCAGTAAAAAATATCTATGTCTTGAATTTAAAGAAAATAACTTCACTAACTGGGGGTTCGGTGAATGCGCATATGAAACTGGTGGGGTTCGGTGCCTCAAACAACGTTAAGAACCACTGATCTAGCACGTAGGGTACCAAGTTTCACTAATGTTATTGGGAAAAGATGATGAAAGTTTGAGGTCTGCCTTGTTTTTATCAATTTTTGGCTTACTCGCAGGCTGTAGGCTTAGAATGCAACTTCTACATAGGTATTTAAAGGCCCATTTCCAGCAACCACCCCTCCAGTGTTCTAATGGTTATTGCATTTGCTAATTGTGTTAGAAGGCTAATGGATGATTAGAAAACCATTGAAAACCATTGTGCAATTATATTAGTTTTTATGTAAGTAGTGTAGGTAATAAATCATTGTGATTAATAATCGGGATTATGACATTGATCAAAATACACTGCTCCAAAAAATTAAAGGAACAGTTTTTTATCCGGGTATGGCATGAATTCAATGAGACTTTTCTGATAAGGTTTTGGTCAGGTAGGTGGCAGAAGGGGTTGTTAATCAGTTTCATCTGCATTGGTGTTGATGGAATTAACAACAGGTGCACTAGAGGGGCAACAACAAGATGGTCCCCAAAACAGAACTGGTTTTGCAGGTGGAGGCCATTTCATGTTCCTCACTCTTGATCTTTTTTAACTGTTTTTCCACAAGTGTTGGCTTTAGCTAGAGTCATTATCACGACTGGTAGCATGAGGTGATTTCTTAACCCTCCTGAAGTTGCTCAGATTGTCCAACTCCTCCAGGATGGCACATCCATGCGTGCTGTTGCAAGAAGATTTGATGTGTCTCCCAGTACAATCTCCAGAGCATGGAGGAGATTCCAGGAGACAGGGCCGTAGACGGTCCTCATTCCATCAGGAGGACCGATATCTGCTACTTTGCGCAAGGAGGAACAGGTTGAGCACTGCCCGAGCCCTACAGAAGGACCTCCAGCAGGCTACTGGTCTGAATGTCTCTGCCCAAGCAGTCAGAAACAGACTTCACGAGAGTGGTCTCAGGGCACAACGTCCTGTAGTGTGCCCTGTGCTCATTGCTCACCACCGTGGAGATCGATAGGCATTTGCCATAGAACACCAGAATTAGCAAGTCCGCCACTGGCGCTCTGTGCGTTACACAGATGAGAGCAGGTTTACCCTGGATAGACGTGAAAGGGTCTGGAGAAGCCAAGGAGAGTGCTATGCTGCCTGCAACATCATTCAGCATGACCGGTTCGGTGGTGGGTCTGGGGAGGCATTTCCATGGAGGGACGAACAGACCTCTATAGGCTAGAGGACGGCAGTCTGACTGCCATTAGGTACCCGGATGAAATCCTTGCACCCATGGTCAGACCCTACGCTGGTGCAGTAGGTCCTGGGTTCCTCCTGATCCACAACAATGCTCGGCCTCACGTGGCAAGAGTATGCAGACAGTATCTGGAGGATGAAGGAATTTACACAATTTAATGGCCCTCACAATCACCTGATCTAAACCCGATAGAACACCTCTGGGACATAATGTTTCGGTCCATCATACGCCGCCAGGTTGCTTCTCAGACTTTACAGGAGCTCACTGATGCCCAACTCAAATATCCTAATAATATCCAAATAAAAAAAAGTACTATAACAGCAAAACAAAATCAAACATTTGAAAATGTCCATTAACGCACTCAGTACTTGGTTGGGAATCCTTTTGCGCGAATTACTGCATAAATGCAGCATGGCATGGGGGCAATCAGCCTGTGGCATTGCTGAGGTGTTATGTCATTGAGAGCGTCCTCACCAGTTGCATCGCTGTCTGGGGTGGTAACTGCACTGAACAGAACTTGAAGGCCCTGCAGCGCATTGTGAATACGGCTGGTGAGATTATTGGTGCTTCGCTCCCCTCCCTGAAGGACATTTACACCTCCCATCTCGCCCGTAAGGCAACCTCGATTGCCAGAGATGTGAGTCACCCGGCTCACTCTTTGTTTGACCTTCTGCCCTCTGGGAAGAGTTACAGGAGCCTGCGCTCCCGCACCACCAGACTTGCCAACAGCTTCTTTCTCCAGGCTGTTAGGGCCCTGAACTCGCTACCCCCTTCTGCGTAGCGTGCGGAATGTCTGCTGTACGCGCACTTGCTCCTTTTTTTTCTGCTCCTCTTATTTATTTATTTATTGTTGTGTTATTTATTCATTATTTATTCAGCACGCTTTTGTTATACTTGTTTACTTGTTTGTCTGTTGTGAGCCATGTCTTGTCACCGTGGGATAGGGGGGAACGAAATTTCGGTTTCTTTGTGTGTCTTTGGCATGTGGAGAAATTGACAATAAAGCTGACTTTGACTTTGACTTTGACTTTGACTTTAGCTCATTTGCATTGTTGGGTCTGGTGTCTTTCAGCTTCTTCTTCACAATACCCCACAAATTCTCTATGGGGTTCAGGTCAGGGAAATTGGCAGGCCAATTGAGGACAGTAATGCCATGGTTAGTACACCATTTACTGGTGGTTTTGGCACTGTGGGCAGGTGCCAGATCATGCTGGAAAATGAAATCATCTCCATAGAGCTTTTCAGCAGACGGAAGCATGTAGTGCTCTAAAATCTGCATTTACTCTGGACTTGATGAAACACAGTGGACCAACACCAGCAGCTGACATGGCTCCCCAAACCATCGCTGACTGTGGGAACTTCACATTGGATTTCAAGCAACTTGGATTTCGCTCCTCTCCAGCCTTTCTCCAGAATCTGGCGCCTTGACTTCCAAATGAAATACAAAACTTGCTTTCGTCTGAAAAGAGGACTTTGGACCACTCTGCAACTGTCTCGTGCTTCTTTTCCATAGCCCAAGTCAGACCCTTCAGAAGTGGCTTGACTATGGGAATACGGCTATTATAGCCCATTCCCGGACACGTCTGTGAACAGTGGCATTTGATACCTGGACTCCACCTTCAGTCCACTGTCTTTGAAGCTACCCCAAATTCTGGAAGCGACTCTTCTTCACAATGCTGTTAAGGCTGCGGTCATCTCTCTTGGTTGTGCAGCGTTTCCTGCCACATTTCCCCCTTCCAACAAACTTTTTGTGGATGTGCTTTGAAACTGCACTCTGTGAACAGCTTGCTCTTGGAGAAATTTCTTTTTGTGTCTTACCCTCCTGATGGAGGGTGTCAATGATGGTCCTCTGGACAGGAGTCAGATCAGCAGTCTTCCCCATACTTGTGATTTAGTTTACTGAACCAAGCTGAGTGTTTTTCAAGGCTGCAGGTGTTTTGAGTTAATTAGACCAGTGTTTCCCAACCTGTTTTCATTCATGGCACACCTTTTCATTGGAAAAAAATCTCGCTGCACACCGCCAACAAAAATCTGTTAAGCTCCTATATTAAAATCAGTTATATTACAACGAAACACGTAGAGTCCTATTCCTATATATGTATGGAGAGTCGAATAATTTAATAGAAATAAATACTAAATATTCTTTAAATTGTATTCCTTTTTTTAAATAAAAGTGACAGTTTTTTAAAAAGGTTTTAGACGGTGTAAGAAATAAACTATTTAAAGTGATTGTGATTAAAATAAAAGAATCAACGTGATTTTGTTTACTGTTTTAGACTAGGTCTATAAATATTGCAACAATAAGAACAAAGTCACTTTTAAAGACGCTCTGCTGTTCTGACAGCAGCTGAGTGGCTATCACAGTCAAGGAGTCTCGACTTGACTGCTTATTTTACGTATGTGAAAAATAACCAATCCAGGTTCTCCGGTTGAACTGCATTCTCTGATTTCCATCGGACCACAAACGCACCACAACCGTCATAGTGTCTGTCACTGTTAGCAAAAGCACACAGCAACACACACATAAACTGAATGTGCCGATGCAATACAATCATATCGACACAATATGAAATCTCAAGATGCTCCGATTCTCCACACATGCACGATTAGCAAGTGGCTGACCAGGCCTTGCGCGAACTGACCAGTTGTTTGGCGATCCTATTTACAATGCGCTCCTTAATTAATATTGGACAGTCCCACGGCACAGCTGAACGTCTCTCACGGCACACCAGTGTGCCGCGGCACAGTGGTTGGGAAACACTGAATTAGACAATTCAAGTTATTAGTTGAAAACCCTACTAGTATACTTTTGCATGATATTCTAATATTTTGAGATAGGATATTTGAATTTTCTTAAGCTGTATGCCATAATCAGCAATATTAAAATAATAAAAGGCTTGCAATATTTCAATTGATTTGTAATGAATCCAGAATGTATGACATTATTGTTTTTTTAATTGTATTACAGAAAATAAAGAACTTTATCACAATATTCAAATCTTCTGAGACAGTCATGTGTATATATATATATTGTATATATATATATATAATGTATATAATGTATATATATATATATATACCGTATTTATTCTAATTATCGCCCATAACTCTCTTCCCCCTTCTGCGTAGCGTCCTGTACTTATTTATTGTTATTTGTTTATTTATTATTTATTCATCACTCTTATTTGTTCATTGATTGTGCCTTCTTTGTTTATTTTTCTTGTGTTTACTTTTATGTACATTGTGAACTATGTCTTTTCACCGTGGGATAGTGGGAACGTAATTTCGATCTCTGTGTGTCTTGGCATGTGAAGAAATTGACAATAAAGCAGACTTTGACTTTTACTTTGACTTTATTCTAATAATCTTCCAGTGTGGTAGCGATGACATAAATACAAAACATTGATACCTCTAATTATCCCCCATGCTGCTAAAAATTTCCCCCAAAACTTACGTTTTCCTCCGCGACCGCATGCAGACGTCATTGCGCAAGTTTAAATATGACTGATTTGACAGCACGTTGAATGTCCCTTTTAAATTGTTTTTCTCCATATACTCTGATACAATTACACTCTTCCCTCCGCTACAATATCCTCACACAATTACATTATCGGGGCGTGCGCTCGAACGAGACGATCGCGATATCATGACGTGCGCAACGTGATGTGCGACGGTAACGTGTCGCATCGATGGAGCGTCAATTGTCCCACCCCGCTGTTAGAGGTAGATCAAACAGCCGCTGTTCTAGTGTTAAGAACACCAGTAAGATGCTGGTATTGCATACTGCATAAGGAAAATATACATATATTTCAGTGCCCCTTGGCGATCGGACAAAAAGTGTTCTTTATTAATCGCCCACCCCCCTGTTGGACAGCCCTGGGCGCTAATTAGAATACATATGGTATATATTTATCATCGGCTCCCCCAGACCCCCGGTCGGTCTCCCAGACCCCCGGTCGGCCCCCCAGACCCCCGGCTACTTTTCACTGTTTTTTCACATTTTCCATTCTCATCCCTTGTGAATGTGTCACGGCTCCACTCCGCTCTTGCGGTGCTGACCGGCTGACGCACCCCGGCAGCCCAGCACATTACTGCCGTTGTCCCGACTGTTTCTGCACGCCGGTACATTTTTCCTTCATGCGTGAGTGTGTCACGTCTCCGCTCTCGCCCTGCTGGCCTATGGCATCACACGCCGTCCGCGCTAGACCTCTGAGGCGCGTGTCGCATCGAGTTGTCGCTGATGGTGTAGGGGTGCACTTGTGTGCTTCGATTCCTGCATTTGACGTGCAAACAGGACAATCTAATCGGGAGTGACAAGCACACATTCAGCTCTACTCTGCTTGGCGATCGAGGAGCAGAGACGTGTGTGTGTGTGTGTGTGTGTGTGTGTGTGTGTGTGTGTGTGTGTGTGTGTGTGTGTGTACTTGTTTTTATTAGTATGGGGGGTCCGAAGACAGGGAGCCCACCAACAAAGTGGGGCCCTGTGTCGTTGTGGGGTCCAAAATCATGGACCCCACTCGGGAAACCACTCTAAAACAGCTTGAAATGCTCTAACAACATGCCTCACGAATTTTTTTCACTTACCCCTCATGGTCGCAATGTTGAGAATTGTGTGTGTGAAGTGTGTGTGCTCAGTAGCGGCCCCCCGACCATGGCAAGTGGTATTGCAAGTATACACACTACCGGAAGTGTGTGTGATTCAACCAATCAGGGCACCTCGTGATCCGAGTGTTGATTAAGAAAATAAAATGCTATTTCCTGTAGATTTAAACCAGGTAATTATTATTTTAGTAACCATAGCAGCTAAAATAATACTGTAAACATAAAATTCCTGCATTACAATTGCAATTTATCTACGTTATTTAATATTCATTACACTTGCTTTATAAAAATACGCTCATTCTATTAGGCTTATTTTAAAAACTGTCTCGTGCATTTTTCATGTTCTAAACATAAAAATAAAGGTATAAATAAATAGTAATTTATTCTTTACCATCAGTTTACATATTAGTTAAATCAGCATCTCGTGCATTTTTCATGTTCTAAACATAAAAATAAAGGTATAAATAAATAGTAATTTATTCTTTACCATCAGTTTACATATTAGTTAAATCAGCAGGTATTGCATGTGTTAGCTTCATGCGGCTAAAACCACCAGCTTAACGTCACTTCGCCACGTGTGACGCCGCCAGACTGAGACTGCTCCGCGACGAAGACACGCTGCTCATAACGAAACACAACATACACGGTGAGTAAATCAACTGCATGTAAATACTAAGTACAAGAAACTGATGTAGAAATGCTTTTTGTCCAGACCCCGAGGGGTTTATATGCAATGATTATGGCTTCGGATTCGGTATATTGTCACTCGGATGGCGTAACGTTTTCCCCTCAGACAGTCCGGCTTTTTAACTTGTTATTCATCTTAGCTTGCAGTGGTTTTAAAAACAATGGTGTAAAAGAGAACGACAGAATGTATAATTGCTCCGTGTTATATTCAGGATGATTTCGATGTGCTAATGTTTCATAATTGCTAAGCCCAGAACCGGACTCTGGCCGTAATTGCCGAAACCACTTCAAAACTCGTCAAACACGTGTGTGCTCAGTGTTATGATATATCTGCATGTCTTCTGTATTTCTCGGTGGTTTTCTATCAGAATGCTTTCTTTAAATAACACAAGCATTCTGACGCAAATAAAACTATCCGGAAACTAGCTTATTGGCTAATTAGCTACCGCTAATCAGGATGCTACGTTCACTTTTCAAACACAAACATAATAAAAACGAGTTGGTAGCTCCTGAAAAGTATAACGAGTTATACTGGTAAAACTATTGAAATAACTTTTCTTTGGATGCAGCACCTGGTTGGAACTGTGACTAGTTAAAAGTAACAAAGCTCAGCTTCAAACCGACAAACATTTTCATTAATATATCAGTATTTTCTGAAAAATATTCTTTCTTTAATCACTCTTGTTCTGTTAGTTCTCAGGCCAGGCTTATTCCTTCAGTCTTTATACAGTGGATGATTACAAATCTTTTAAAATTAATATAGAGTGCTTGTTAAAGTTCTCTCTGCCATGTTTTGAATTATTTTTTAGAGCCAGAAATGTCCAAAAGGAAAGCAAGAAAAAAGCCTGCTGATGAAGCAGCCTTTTACATTTAATCCTCAAAGGACAAACCTGGACTAGTGGAAAGATTTATTGATGATCAAAAAGGTAATAAACTCATTTTTAGACCATTTATCCATTAAGTATATATTTATTTATTTTATAAAACAACACAAAAAACAATCAAATTCAGATTGGTTGTTGTATTTCTGTTTCTAAGCGAGAACTTAGTATTAAAATTGTAAGATAACACCACAATTATTTGGTTAAAGGTGTATCTTAAAGAAATATTTTCTCATAACCAATGGTTTTATATAAAATGTCCTTGCAGGAAGAGGCGTGTTTGCTACCCAGCACTTTGAACAAGGAGAGTTCATCTTATAATACAGGGGTCAACTTCTGTCAGCAGAAAAATGCCAAACAAGCAAGTACTCTGAAAAGGAGAGTACATTTCTCTTTTCTTTGAATGGCAGAATCATTACTGGTGGTATGTATATCCAAATATTTTCTATACAATAATTATGAACTCTAGAAAGAGACTGGAATAAAATACCCTAAATTAGTGAGTCACTCAGAAGCAATATTTCAATAACACATCAGGATTGTGGCATTAACAATTTTTTTTATTTAGTGCTATGATGTTCAAAAAGACATTGTTTCCCTCTCAACTTTTCTTTTAAAATGTTGCAAGTTTTTATTTCTGTAAGCCAACTTTTATTTTACTAAAAAACTAGTTATATGATACAAAATGTTTGATTTCTGTTTTTTCTTTCCTAGTATTGATGCATCAACAGAGGATGGCTCTCTTGGAAGATTAGTGAATGACAACCACAAGTCTCCAAACTGCACCATGAAAAAAATAGTAAATGACGAGCCCCATTTGTGCCTTTTTGCCATCAAAAACATAGAAATGGGAACTGAAATCAATTACAACTATGGTGATTCTAAATGGCCATGGCGTGAAAAAGTAAGTCAGTAAGATCAAGTATGCAAGTTGGAATATTAATTTGTTATTAAAAAAAGGAAGATTTTTGTCTCTTTTATTTGAATTACTCTCAGTATGATGTTGGTAAGTTATTTGTGGTTTTGATTCCAGGTGACAGGCTCTCAGGCTCCTGTTGACGGTGCGCTGCCTGAACCAGCCAGAACTTGGCAGGACTCTGGCCCTGATGATAACATCAAACAAGATGCCAGCCAACAGGTAACATTCAGTTAGACTTTGTTGTAAGAAATAAACTTTGTAGACCTTTTCTTGTTCTCTTAGTTTACAGCTTTTAATTGGAAAGCTGTTCTTTAGTCAGAAGGTACCTTAAACAGCATTCAGCCAACCATTGGATCACATGGTTTTAGTGGTTCTCCTCATAGAGCCCAAACGAACCAGTGGCACACACACCTATAGAAGGATTGTTGAAACATGCGCCCATGGGTGTCCAACCAAGCCAATCATTCACACACACATAACAGATTTCTGATGGCTACTTGTGGGGCCCTCCGTATGGATCTAAAGTTGTCTTGGTTATTCCAACCAAGCCAATCATTCACACACACACAATAACAGATTTCTGATGGCTACTTGTGGGGCTCTCCGTATGGATCGAAAGTTGTCTCATGTTTTTAGATCATATTTTGGTTATGGACATTATGGAGGCTGATTATATTACAGCTATAGTTCCACACATCCTCAACAGCAAAACGACTAAAGTGTCATGCTGAAGGATGCTCCACTACATCCATAAAGATGCTGTTATAGGACCTGATTAGACATCAGGTCTGACTGGAACACTTTAGTTAGAAAAGCTTGTTTGGTTTTGGGGACTAACTTCACATGATTTAACTATACAGGTCTTGAGTCTGTCATTTGTGGTGTCTGTATGATGTTGGTAAGTTATTTGTGGTTTTAATTCCAGGTGACAGGCTCTCAGGCTCCTGTTGATGGTGCGCTGCCTGAACCAGCCAGAACTTGGCAGGACTCTGACCCTGATGATAACATCAAACAAGATGCCAGCCAACAGGTAACATTCAGTTAGACTTTGTTGTAAGAAATAAACTTTGTAGACCTTTTCTTGTTCTCTTAGTTTACAGCTTTTAGTTGGAAAGCTGTTCTTTAGTCAGAAGGTACCTTAAACAGCATTCAGCCAACCATTGGATCACACGGTTTTAGTGGTTCTCCTCATAGAGCCCAAACGAACCAGTGGCACACACACCTATAGAAGGATTGTTGAAACATGCGCCCATGGGTGTCCAACCAAGCCAATCATTCACACACACATAACAGATTTCTGATGGCTACTTGTGGGGCCCTCCGTATGGATCTAAAGTTGTCTTGGTTATTCCAACCAAGCCAATCATTCACACACACACAATAACAGATTTCTGATGGCTACTTGTGGGGCCCTCCGTATGGATCAAAGGTTGCCTCATGTTTTTAGATCATATTTTGGTTATGGACATTATGGAGGCTGATTATATTACAGCTATAGTTCCACACATCCTCAACAGCTAAACGGCTAAAGTGTCATGCTGAAGGATGCTCCACTACATCCATAAAGATGCTGTTATAGGACCTGATTAGACATCAGGTCTGACTGGAACACTTTAGTTAGAAAAGCTTGTTTGGTTTTGGGGACTAACTTCACATGATTTAACTATACAGGTCTTGAGTCTGTCATTTGTGGTGTCTGTATGATGTTGGTAAGTTATTTGTGGTTTTAATTCCAGGTGACAGGCTCTCAGGCTCCTGTTGACGGTGCTCTGCCTGAACCAGCCAGAACTTGGCAGGACTCTGACCCTGATGATAACATCAAACAAGATGCCAGCCAACAGGTAACATTCAGTTAGACTTTGTTGTAAGAAATCAACTTTGTAGACCTTTTCTTGTTCTCTTAGTTTACAGCTTTTAGTTGGAAAGCTGTTCTTTAGTCAGAAGGTACCTTAAACAGCATTCAGCCAACCATTGGATCACATGGTTTTAGTGATTCTCCTCATAGAGCCCAAACGAACCAGTGGCACACACACCTATAGAAGGATTGTTGAAACATGCGCCCATGGGTGTCCAACCAAGCCAATCATTCACACACACATAACAGATTTCTGATGGCTACTTGTGGGGCCCTCCGTATGGATCTAAAGTTGTCTTGGTTATTCCAACCAAGCCAATCATTCACACACACACAATAACAGATTTCTGATGGCTACTTGTGGGGTCCTCCGTATGGATCGAAAGTTGTCTTGGTTATTCCAACCAAGCCAATCATTCACACACACATAATAACAGATTTCTCATGGCTACTTGTGGGGCCCTCCGTATGGATCGAAAGTTGTCTTGGTTGTTCCAACCAAGCCAATCATTCACACACACATAATAACAGATTTCTGACAGCTACTTGTGGGGCCCTCCGTATTGACCGAAGGTTGTCTCATGTTTTTAGATCATATTTTGGTTATGGACATTATGGAGGCTGATTATATTACAGCTATAGTTCCACACATCCTCAACAGCAAAACGGCTAAAGTGTCATGCTGAAGGATGCTCCACTACATCCATAAAGATGCTGTTATAGGACCTGATTAGACATCAGGGCTGACTGGAACACTTTAGTTAGAAAAACTTGTTTGGTTTTGGGGACTAACTTCACATGATTTAACTATACAGGTCTTGAGTCTGTCATTTGTGGTGTCTGTATGATGTTGGTAAGTTATTTGTGGTTTTAATTCCAGGTGACAGGCTCTCAGGCTCCTGTTGACGGTGCGCTGCCTGAACCAGCCAGAACTTGGCAGGACTCTGACCCTGATGATAACATCAAACAAGATGCCAGCCAACAGGTAACATTCAGTTAGACTTTGTTGTAAGAAATAAACTTTGTAGACCTTTTCTTGTTCTCTTAGTTTACAGCTTTTAGTTGGAAAGCTGTTCTTTAGTCAGAAGGTACCTTAAACAGCATTCAGCCAACCATTGGATCACACGGTTTTAGTGGTTCTCCTCATAGAGCCCAAACGAACCAGTGGCACACACACCTATAGAAGGATTGTTGAAACATGCGCCCATGGGTGTCCAACCAAGCCAATCATTCACACACACACATAACAGATTTCTGATGGCTACTTGTGGGGCCCTCCATATGGATCTAAAGTTGTCTTGGTTATTCCAACCAAGCCAATCATTCACACACACACAATAACAGATTTCTGATGGCTACTTGTGGGGCCCTCCGTATGGATCAAAGGTTGCCTCATGTTTTTAGATCATATTTTGGTTATGGACATTATGGAGGCTGATTATATTACAGCTATAGTTCCACACATCCTCAACAGCTAAACGGCTAAAGTGTCATGCTGAAGCATGCTCCACTACATCCATAAAGATGCTGTTATAGGACCTGATTAGACATCAGGTCTGACTGGAACACTTTAGTTAGAAAAGCTTGTTTGGTTTTGGGGACTAACTTCACATGATTTAACTATACAGGTCTTGAGTCTGTCATTTGTGGTGTCTGTATGATGTTGGTAAGTTATTTGTGGTTTTAATTCCAGGTGACAGGCTCTCAGGCTCCTGTTGACGGTGCTCTGCCTGAACCAGCCAGAACTTGGCAGGACTCTGACCCTGATGATAACATCAAACAAGATGCCAGCCAACAGGTAACATTCAGTTAGACTTTGTTGTAAGAAATAAACTTTGTAGACCTTTTCTTGTTCTCTTAGTTTACAGTTTTTAGTTGGAAAGCTGTTCTTTAGTCAGAAGGTACCTTAAACAGCATTCAGCCAACCATTGGATCACACGGTTTTAGTGGTTCTCCTCATAGAGCCCAAACGAACCAGTGGCACACACACCTATACATGGATATTTGAAACATGCGCCCATGGGTGTCCAACCAAGCCAATCATTCACACACACATAACAGATTTCTGATGGCTACTTGTGGGGCCCTCCGTATGGATCGAAAGTTGTCTTGGTTATTTCAACCAAGCCAATCATTCACACACACATAACAGATTTCTCATGGCTACTTGTGGGGCCCTCCGTATGGATCGAAAGTTGTCTTGGTTATTCCAACCAAGCCAATCATTCACACACACATAATAACAGATTTCTGACGGCTACTTGTGGGGCCCTCCGTATTGACCGAAGGTTGTCTCATGTTTTTAGATCATATTTTGGTTATGGACATTATGGAGGCTGATTATATTACAGCTATAGTTCCACACATCCTCAACAGCAAAACGGCTAAAGTGTCATGCTGAAGGATGCTCCACTACATCCATAAAGATGCTGTTATAGGACCTGATTAGACATCAGGGCTGACTGGAACACTTTAGTTAGAAAAGCTTGTTTGGTTTTGGGGACTAACTTCACATGATTTAACTATACAGGTCTTGAGTCTGTCATTTGTGGTGTCTGTATGATGTTGGTAAGTTATTTGTGGTTTTAATTCCAGGTGACAGGCTCTCAGGCTCCTGTTGACGGTGCGCTGCCTGAACCAGCCAGAACTTGGCAGGACTCTGACCCTGATGATAACATCAAACAAGATGCCAGCCAACAGGTAACATTCAGTTAGACTTTGTTGTAAGAAATAAACTTTGTAGACCTTTTCTTGTTCTCTTAGTTTACAGCATTTAGTTGGAAAGCTGTTCTTTAGTCAGAAGGTACCTTAAACAGCATTCAGCCAACCATTGGATCACACGGTTTTAGTGGTTCTCCTCATAGAGCCCAAACGAACCAGTGGCACACACACCTATAGAAGGATTGTTAAAACATGCGCCCATGGGTGTCCAACCAAGCCAATCATTCACACACACAACAGATTTCTGATGGCTACTTGTGGGGCCCTCCGTATGGATCTAAAGTTGTCTTGGTTATTCCAACCAAGCCAATCATTCACACACACACAATAACAGATTTCTGATGGCTACTTGTGGGGCCCTCCGTATGGATCGAAAGTTGTCTTGGTTATTAGATCATATTTTGGTTATGGACATTATGGAGGCTGATTATATTACAGCTATAGTTCCACACATCCTCAACAGCTAAACGGCTAAAGTGTCATGCTGAAGGATGCTCCACTACATCCATAAAGATGCTGTTATAGGACCTGATTAGACATCAGGTCTGACTGGAACACTTTAGTTAGAAAAGCTTGTTTGGTTTTGGGGACTAACTTCACATGATTTAACTATACAGGTCTTGAGTCTGTCATTTGTGGTGTCTGTATGATGTTGGTAAGTTATTTGTGGTTTTAATTCCAGGTGACAGGCTCTCAGGCTCCTGTTGACGGTGCTCTGCCTGAACCAGCCAGAACTTGGCAGGACTCTGACCCTGATGATAACATCAAACAAGATGCCAGCCAACAGGTAACATTCAGTTAGACTTTGTTGTAAGAAATAAACTTTGTAGACCTTTTCTTGTTCTCTTAGTTTACAGCTTTTAGTTGGAAAGCTGTTCTTTAGTCAGAAGGTACCTTAAACAGCATTCAGCCAACCATTGGATCACACGGTTTTAGTGGTTCTCCTCATAGAGCCCAAACGAACCAGTGGCACACACACCTATACATGGATATTTAAAACATGCGCCCATGGGTGTCCAACCAAGCCAATCATTCACACACACATAACAGATTTCTGATGGCTACTTGTGGGGCCCTCCGTATGGATCGAAAGTTGTCTTGGTTATTCCAACCAAGCCAATCATTCACACACACATAATAACAGATTTCTCATGGCTACTTGTGGGGCCCTCCGTATGGATCGAAAGTTGTCTTGGTTATTCCAACCAAGCCAATCATTCACACACACATAATAACAGATTTCTGAAAGCTACTTGTGGGGCCCTCCGTATTGATTGAAGGTTGTCTCATGTTTTTAGATCATATTTTGGTTATGGACATTATGGAGGCTGATTATATTACAGCTATAGTTCCACACATCCTCAACAGTTAAACGGCTAAAGTGTCATGCTCAAGGATGCTCCACTACATCCATAAAGATGCTGTTATAGGACCTGATTAGACATCCAGAACTGACTGTAACACTTTAGTTAGAAAAGCTTGTTTGGTTTCGGGGACTAACTTCACATGATTTAACTATACAGGTCTTGAGTCTGTCATTTGTGGTGTCTGTATGATGTTGGTAAGTTATTTGTGGTTTTAATTCCAGGTGACAGGCTCTCAGGCTCCCGTTGATGGTGCGCTGCCTGAACCAGCCAGAACTTGGCAGGACTCTGACCCTGATAATAACATCAAACAAGATGCCAGCCAACAGGTAACATTCAGTTAGACTTTGTTGTAAGAAATAAACTTTGTAGACCTTTTCTTGTTCTCTTAGTTTACAGCTTTTAGTTGGAAAGCTGTTCTTTAGTCAGAAGGTACCTTAAACAGCATTCAGCCAACCATTGGATCACACGGTTTTAGTGGTTCTCCTCATAGAGCCCAAACGAACCAGTGGCACACACACCTATAGATGGATATTTGAAACATGCGCCCATGGGTGTCCAACCAAGCCAATCATTCACACACACATAAAAGATTTCTGATGGCTACTTGTGGGGCCCTCCGCATGGATCGAAAGTTGTCTTGGTTATTCCAACCAAGCCAATCATTCACACACACATAATAACAGATTTCTGATGGCTACTTGTGGGGCCCTCCGTATGGATCTAAAGTTGTCTTGGTTATTCCAACCAAGCCAATCATTCACACACACATAATAACAGATTTCTGATAGCTACTTGTGGGGCCCTCCGTATGGATCGAAGGTTGTCTCATGTTTTTAGATCATATTTTGGTTATGGACATTATGGAGGCTGATTATATTACAGCTATAGTTCCACACATCCTCAACAGTTAAACGGCTAAAGTGTCATGCTCAAGGATGCTCCACTACATCCATAAAGATGCTGTTATAGGACCTGATTAGACATCCAGAACTGACTGGAACACTTTAGTTAGAAAAGCTTGTTTGGTTTTGGGGACTAACTTCACATGATTTAACTATACAGGTCTTGAGTCTGTCATTTGTGGTGTCTGTATGATGTTGGTAAGTTATTTGTGGTTTTAATTCCAGGTGACAGGCTCTCAGGCTCCTGTCTATGGTGCGCTGCCTGAATCAGCCAGAACTTGGCAGGACTCTGACCCTGATGATAACATCAAACAAGATGCCAGCCAACAGGTAACATTCAGTTAGACTTTGTTGTAAGAAATAAACTTTGTAGACCTTTTCTTGTTCTCTTAGTTTACAGCTTTTAGTTGGAAAGCTGTTCTTTAGTCAGAAGGTACCTTAAACAGCATTCAGCCAACCATTGGATCACACGGTTTTAGTGGTTCTCCTCATAGAGCCCAAACGAACCAGTGGCACACACACCTATAGATGGATTGTTGAAACATGCGCCCATGGGTGTCCAACCAAGCCAATCATTCACACACACATAACAGATTTGTGATGGCTACTTGTGGGGCCCTCCGTATGGATCTAAAGTTGTCTTGGTTATTCCAACCAAGCCAATCATTCACACTCACATAATAACAGATTTCTGATGGCTACTTGTGGGGCCCTCCGTATGGATCGAAGGTTGTCTCATGTTTTTAGATCATATTTTGGTTATGGACATTATGGAGGCTGATTATATTACAGCTATAGTTCCACACATCCTCAACAGCTAAACGGCTAAAGTGTCATGCTGAAGGATGCTCCACTACATCCATAAAGATGCTGTTATAGGACCTGATTAGACATCCAGAACTGACTGGAACACTTTAGTTAGAAAAGCTTGTTTGGTTTCGGGGACTAACTTCACATGATTTAACTATACAGGTCTTGAGTCTGTCATTTGTGGTGTCTGTATGATGTTGGTAAGTTATTTGTGGTTTTAATTCCAGGTGACAGGCTCTCAGGCTCCTGTTGACGGTGCGCTGCCTGAACCAGCCAGAACTTGGCAGGACTCTGACCCTGATGATAACATCAAACAAGATGCCAGCCAACGGGTAACATTCAGTGCGACTTTGTTGTAAGAAATAAACTTTGTAGACCTTTTCTTGTTCTCTTAGTTTACAGCTTTTAGTTGGAAAGCTGTTCTTTAGTCAGAAGGTACCTTAAACAGCATTCAGCCAACCATTGGATCACACGGTTTTAGTGGTTCTCCTCATAGAGCCCAAACGAACCAGTGGCACACACACCTATAGATGGATTGTTGAAACATGCGCCCATGGGTGTCCAACCAAGCCAATCATTCACACACACATAACAGATTTCTGATGGCTACTTGTGGGGCCCTCCGTATGGATCTAAGGTTGTCATGGTTATTCCAACCAAGCCAATCATTCACACACACATAACAGATTTCTGAAATATGGTTTCTTGTGGCTTCTTTGTTGTAAATTTTGGAGCCTTTTCCATGTTTTATATGTAAAATTTCCTGTGATATAAGGTTTTGGCATATTTCAGAGGATGTGTACAGCACCGGTCGTCTACCAGTTAAGATATTGGACAGAAATTTTAATTATTTTGAGCAAAGAAATTCTAGTCTTTATATTAATACAGCATATAAGAGTAGCTTGCAGAAACTAACAACACATTTCTTTTAATTCCCTCCATAGAGCTATCAATTATCAAAGGAGTTTCTCAAAGTGGACTACTCAGACAGTGATGATACTGACAATGATTCCCAAAAGGACTGCTCTGTACCTCTGCAAATCAATCTGCTCAAAACAAGAGTATATTAAATTTGACCAAGCATTCTTATACAGGTGCAGTTAATTTTTGTTTTAGAATATTGCTATACTGTGGTTTTTTTCTGTACTTAAAAATCATCATTTCAGATGGGCTGATCCCAGAAGTGATAGAAGTGACCTCTTGTACCTCCGCATCTCGTGGCCCAAGTAATGAAAAGTCTGCCAAAAAGGGAGGTGAGTTTAGAGTAATCCTTTTCAATATATAACTTTATCACAGTTGCTTTTAAATTGCCCAATTGTTACTACTGTATCAGTATCTAATTATCCTCACATATGCTGCTTACTAAGATTTAGATGACCCAAGCAAGATATATTAAACACCACTTGACTTTTTTTCTTAGACATGTAAGGTCTAAACTTTTGAATTTTGTCATAAAATGAAAATTGACCCATCCTTTCTCATGTGAGTTACAGGTCATTGCTAACCTTGATTATATGTGAGATGTTTGTTTACATCTATTTTTAAATAGAGGTAATGTATACATGACACATTTACCTCAAAAGAGAGAAAGAAAAATTGCTCTAGATTAACCTATTAGTGAATATGCAAATTCACACATTGTCACACCAAGGCAGATACCATTCTTACACAGCTTGCATTTAATTTTTTACACATTATATATTTCCAAATTTACTTTTATCATCTTTGTTTGTCCATGTGTAGCACGTTATCAAAGCAAATTCCCCATACATGTAAAACACTGTCTGAAAAAAGTTTTTCTCTGATTTTTATTTTTTATTTTCCCTGATTTTGCAACAACTTGTATCTGTTCTTAATGGTTTTGTCAGAGAAATGGTGCATCCCAATGTGCTGCCATGGTGGAGTTTGACTGCCTGTGCAACCTCTGTAGGGTCCAGGAATTGCTTCATCTACCAGCAGTGACATTCTGGTCAAATGCAAAACTGCTTAAAAGTAATCAAGAAAATGAGAGACCTCTTTCCCCCACCACCAAAACTGGGGGCATTCTAATGTTACCCTTTTGTGCATCTATTTTTAATTTTGTTAATATCAAAACAGCTGACACTGAAGACCACCTAGCAACTTAAATGACCGGATTAATATCTCAGATATTAACTGATTTACTTATGTCTATTGTAGGCTCATCACTGTTGACAAAGATAGTTGACGTTATAAAATATCTCATTTGAATTATATTGTCGGATAATTGTACATAAAGTGAATGTATTCTTTATGCAATTTTGTTCTAATTAAGTTGTAAACTAAAAAGTGCTCTTCCTATGCCCTTAGGTAACGGAAAAGTTGTGAAAAGAAGCTGGACCCCAGAGGAATGTGCTGCAGTAAATAAACATTCAAGGAAGTATATATTGACAAATCAGGTTCCTGGTAAGCTTGACTGCGAGAGATGCATTGCTGCAGAACCACAAGCACCGCGCTGTTAAGTACTTTGTCAAAAAGAGAATAACCACCATGAGGAGAAAATATGAGTGAAACAGCTTCCCTTAACAGAGATAGAAACACATGGCTGGTCCTGTTTCACCATTTGTTCACTATTTGTTTGTGATTTTTTTTATGCTCCACTTCTCCTGTTCGTAAATGTTAGATTAAATAAGTTCCTTTATTCATTGGCTACATTTGTAATGTGTCCATTTAAAATTTTGACTCGACAATTATTACTTGTAAATCCTGTGTACTTTATAGTTAGCTAAAATGCAGAATTTAAATATTTTAAAATGTACCAATATGACTGAACAAATTGAAGAATATTAAGACTGTGACCAAGGAAAATGGACCAGAATCTGAATAAAGACTTCAGAATGTATTTTAGAATGCACATTTCAATGTATATCTAGTATATTTAGCCAGATGAAAGTATTAATAACACTAACAAAATTTTTAGGTTTTCTCAAATGATTAAGTCCACACAAATGCATGTTTGGGTTAGATTAGGGTTGGGGTTGAACTTGATAGATCCTCTTTATAAAGGCAGACCTAACAAGTCTTAAATCTTAACAGCAAGCTCCATAACTGGCTAAAAAAATAATGTGTGTATAGGTAGACCTCTTAAGGTTGAAATATTAAAAGCGATCCCCATAACTGACTAAAAATCTCATGTGTGTAAAGGTGGACCCCGCAAAGCCGGAATGTTAGAAACAGGCCCCAGATATGACTGAAAAACTGACATGAAAAAAAAAGTTTCAAATTGTGTTTATTGAAAGTGATTTTTAGTAACAAGATTTTTTTTGGGAGTTGCCTGATTTTTTTCATAGTTCTTGGACCACTAGAAAGGGTGGACCCCAGAACTCGGTAAATTAAGTTGGGTCCTGCAGAGGGAGGTTAACAAGGATGTGTGTGTGTGTGTGTGTGTGTGTGTGCGCGCGCGCGCGCGCGCGGGCGGGCGGGCGGGCGGGCGGGCGGGCGGGCGTGCGTGAGCTCGCTTGTGTGTAATGAAGTACAAGTCTGAGGTGCTGCCAATATGTTCACACAGACGGAGTGAATAAAGTGCAGGAGGCTGAGATAAAGTGTCGTTAGAACTGCTAAGCTAATCAGCTGCTAGGACACAGATCAACAAGTTCCCATTGGCCAGTCATATGGGCAGACAAAGCCCTGATCTCCAAGCTGCAAGTGCCGCAAAATGCCACGACGCATTGGGTGTAGGGGTGGACATGCCTGTCTTGTTGCCTGTCTTGTGTGCTTTATTGCGTATGACGGTGTGAATATGTGTGTGTGTGAGACAACAACAAAAAATCAGAATCTATCTGCAATAATTGTTTAAAAAAAATCTGCGGTGGACCAAGCTTGCGATAGGTAAACCGCGCAGTAGCGAGGGATTACTGTAAAGCAGGTAAAATAATTTTCCCTGTCTAACTAAAAACTGTTTAAATAATACAAAGATTTCAAGTTGCATCCATCCTTGGTTGGTTTGACAGTTTTGCTGAATGGCATACCAGTTTAATAACACTTAAGCATGTATACTTTCTGAGCATAACATGAGTTTTCTTGTGTATGTAATTTCCCTCTTTCATTTAATTCACTCGCTTTTTTTTCCTCCCTAGTTTTTTGGACCTTACACAAACAAGACATTGTTTGAGACAGACGACAGGTACCGTCTTCTTGGCTTTCACATTGAAGACCTGGGTTGCTGTAGAGTTATTCAACATCCTTTGTGGGGATCACATGTGTTTGTGGGAATAATATTTACCAACGCACCACCCAGCAACCTTAATATAAAGAATTCTCATGGCTTTTAAACACAAGTCCATATGCTTTTTTGTAATCGAAATGTTCTTAGCTATAGATCTATCTACGGTTTGCGTGTTGGTATCATTATTTAGTGGACTGAATGTAATGCTTGCATGAAAACTTTAAAAGGTTGTTATTGTTTCACAATAAAATCTCAAATTAAACATTATTTTTGTCCTGTAATATTTAAAATAATTTTTCCGTATCTGTCAAATGCATACCGGATTTTCCAGATTATAAAACGCACCTGATTATATGCCGTATCAGCTAAAATTAGAGGGATTTTTTTTTTTCACATATAAGCCGCATGTATACACAAAAAGGATGTTCAGGAAAGAGATGGTTATTTGTGGACCCATACCTTTTATTAACATAACGTTTATGGACCGGGGAGGCTGGGAAGATGGCGGAGTAGTCACTGCATTTTTTTGGAAGCTCGCTAAAAAACTGTAAAATTCTATTGTTTGACCTTACTTTACTCAACTCAAAGTAAAACGATGGACACACACAAGATATTAAACCAGCAACATTAAAACATCTAGCCTCTACAAGACCTAAAATGCCAGGAATAACGAAGGAAAACGAACATGACTATTATTCAATGGATGTGACAACGCAGGCAAAACGCGGACCAAGCTCCACGCCGTCAACGCCAAGTAAGTCGATGAAGGAGAAAGCAAGCTAAGACTACTGAAGAGAAAGAAGATGACCAAGCTACCAATGATGATACAGTACCTCCTCGTTTATCGCAGATAATTGGTTCCAAAAACCACCCGCGATAAGTGAAATCCGCGAAGTAGGGTCACCCGCTCATCTGTACATTTTTTGTGTGTCAATAAATGTATATGAAACAATTTAAGTGCATATTTTATTATTAGAACATTAAATAATTGTTTCAAACATGTAAATAATACATTAGTAGTATAAATAACAGAACATTTTGTATAAATATTGAAAATATAAATATCCTACGTGTGTGCGTGTAACATGTTAACAAGAAGGACTGGGCAGGCTAACTAGTTAGTAGAAAGATGCTAATTCGCGATCGTGCTAACGCGAAAACGGACCTGTAATGTAAACCAACATTTGGAGCAATACGACATTGTCCTAAAGGTTAGACATATGTGATCATTCATTTCTCTTATTAGGAGACCCACTTACATCGTGACTGCTGTACCACTGTAACATGTAAGTTGCTGTAGCTTTATGCTCTGATGAACTATTGTAGTGCTGTCACTTATAGTGGGTTGCTTATTGATCGCTCAAACAATAACACACGGAGGCAAGGATGCAGTACGAGCCGATCTTTACTGGGTGCTCCGTCACGACTACACACAGACCTCACCACATGATCACTGAACCTCCAGTACTGACAGACAAACACAGTCGAGCACTGAGTGCTCGATCCAATCTACCTTCATCCCTCTTTTCCAACTGAGAAGTAGCTTATCCATCAGTTACCTTAACTCTTTAGTATCAACACTGATCAAAATTTCAACATGCATATTTCAATTATAAACAAAGCATGTTTCAATAAACCAAATGGCTTTCAACAATCTTTTCTGTTAACCTTATCGTTTGGCGAATCATGTTGACCTTTCTTTTTTTTACTTTCTCTTCGAACTTATAACATTTTATAACATTTCAAGATAAACACATCATCCACCCCTTAGTTTCGCCATCTTTTGTCTTTTTTTTTTTTTTTTAACACTGAGTAACAACATCACTTCATGTCAATCAGTGTACCTGGCAGGGCGCCTAACTGCTCTCCCACTCCTGGTATAGCATGTGGGTGTGCTGTTCACAGACACAGGAGAAAGGTTGTGTGGTAACGGCTCCAGTGGTGGTGAGTCCACTGTTGCAGTAGTCTGAGAATGTTGTAACTCAGAGTCCAAATGTTCATCAGGATGAGAGTCTCTGAACAGGCTTGGGTGTACCTTTCTCAGATGTCGCCTGTTCCTCCTTTGTGTCCTCCCTGCCGGTGTCTATACAGTGTAGGAGCGTGGTTCATCTCGCTGCCTGATGACAACCGCAGGCTTCCAGCCGCGTTGTGTCTGCATGTGTACCGTGTCTCCTGGAATCAACACTGGCAGTAGCTTTGCACGCTGGTCGTAGTGTTGCTTTTGTCGGGACTGCAAGTCCTGCAACTTTTTGAGAACATGCTGTGGGGCTGACTGTTTCAGCACAGCACTGGAACATGGAAGTGTGCTGCGCAGGACTCTACCCATCAACATTTGTGCAGGTTGTTAGAGTTGTGCACACTCCAACTTATTTTGCAAGAACCAAACAGGAGACAAGTAAGTCCTCTTAAGCACCTGCAGGTGGAGAGTCCATTCGTCGCTGTCTGAACACCGATGATCGAATGAAGTCTCCACCTGCAGGTGCTTAAGAGGACTTACTTGTCTCCTGTTTGGTTCTTGCAAAATAAGTTGGAGTGTGCACAACTCTAACATTTTGGTGCCGAAACCCGGGATCCTCATACCCACCATCTGACCGGTGAAGGAGGACGTGCTGCATTGTCGACAAGCCAGCGTCCATTAGGAGGACCTGGAAAAGAAAGTCCTGGGAAGAGAATTCTTCGCTGGGCCAGCATCTTAGGTCTGCCTTCGTCTGACAGAGGTGGATTGACGGGATCCGGCGGTGCAACGAACCAGGGGACAAGTAAGTTAAAGCGCTAAAGATACGGCTTTGGTTTGTCCGAGCTATGAGAATACGGCTTTGGTTTGTCCGGGCTATGAGATGAGATACGGCTTTGGTTTGTCCAAGCTATGAGAATGCGGCTTTGGTTTTTCCAAGCCATGAAACAGTTGGGATTCTAGTCCCAGCTGAAGAAACGGGCTAAGAAAAAAAAAAAAAAAAAGAGCTTCTTTTTCCTAATTGAAGAAGGGCGTAGATTCTTTTTTTGTCCGTTTTTCTAAGCTGTTTGGAAGGGTTTTATACCCATCCTGAATAGGCCTAAAAATAAAAAGCGCTTGAGTTTGTGTGGTTGAGAGTGTGACTGGTAGGATAAATTGACAAAAAAGCAGTTCTAGCATTGATCCACGGCAATAATACAGGCTAGTAATTTGTTGAAAGGTCAATTTAAACCTGCATTGAGGATCCTCAAAGAAATAAATAAGTAATAATAGTAATAATAATAATAATAATATTTTTGAGACAAAGAGATTGTAAAACCTAAAACTACTAGAATTAAGATGGGAAATAAAAACGGTAAATGTCTACCTCTTGACGGAGATGAGAAGTACATGGCGAGTAGATTTCTTAATTGTATGCAATATATGCCGAAGTGGAAGAAAAAGTATGGAGTAGAAGGGAAGTTGAGAGTTGAAGTGTGGAAGATAGTAGTTGATGTTTTAGAAGAGAGTGTGGATAGAAAGAAAAATGGACTGAAAAAGAAAAGAAGAGAGAGTGAATTGGATTGTGCTAAAATGTGGTTGAAAGCTTCACAAGAAAGAAGAGAACAAATCCAAAAGACAAAAGATAGAAAGTTGAAAAGTGATGAAGCCGCCATTCAATTGAGATTTGAAAAAGAATTCTGGGTACATAGTGGCATCCCATTCAATGATGCAGATGAGAGTTCTTATCAGCAACATCTTAAAATTGCGCTCCTCACTGGTTTCCCCCCTGAC